>NW_028274812.1:72571866-72873457 GCF_037043125.1 Eumetopias jubatus
ACATTTTGCCATGGTACAACAGAGCTCTTCAGTCTTCCAGGTAACCATATCTCTTCTTTGCCTTCCACCACCTGACCCTCAAACCAATGATGCACATTTTAATTTTTTGTGTTAATCAGCATCCTACTTTAGTATTAGCTGCAGTGAAAGATAATCTCAGTGGACTCAAAGAAGTTCATTTCTCTCACATGTAGTATAATCATGTGTTGAACAGGCAACCTTCCATGCAGAGATTCAAGGGCTCAGACTCCTTCTATCTTGTATCTCCACTATCACCTGTGACCAGAAAGTCCCGAGGTTCTGGCCAGAAATGAGAAATAGAGAAAGAGATGGTTGTGCTGGAATGCTTTGCAATCAGACTTAAAAGTGCCCATAATCTACCCACATTCCAGATGCCAGAACTCAGTCATTTACTATGTACCAAAAGCTATAGGAGATGAGTTCTGGCACACACATAGCAGTCCCTGCCTCAGACAACTTTAACACTGCTCCCATCATATAATTAGAATATAGATCTCATTATCCTAGAAGATAGGCTGGGAGATCTGGCATAATCAGAAATCAACAATTTTAATTTCAGGACTTTGAAATCTCAGAGTTAGCAGGGGAACTGTAGAGACCAGACAGTCCAACTATCTCATATTACAGATTACTAAGCGAAGGCTCAGATGGGCATAAGGAATCAGTGATAGGTATAGGACTAGAACACTGGTCTCCTCCTACTCAGGTCAGTGCTGTCTTTAATATGCCTCCCTGTCTTATTTCTTCCTAAAGTTGTAAACTTGCTGTAGGCTAATGAACAAAAATGGGATTTTTAAAAACTTTTTTACATACAACTTTTAGTAGATACAAGAAATAAAATGGCATTCAATTAGAAGACAAATAAAATTCTTTGGTCAGAATTTCAGTGGGAATTAGGTTGGTTTACGTGGTCCTAAAGGAGATATATTTTACTCCAAAGAGGAGATAATCTCAATTTGGTCTGAATACTGTTTCTCAGAATTTTTCAATCTGTTTGAACCTAGAGGATCATTCAGATGTCAGCCCTTTATCTGTAATGTCATTTGCAAATATTTTCTCCCATTCCTTGGGTTGCCTCTTAGTTTTGTTGACTGTTTCCTTTGCTGTGCAGAAGCTTTTTATCTTGATGAAGTCCCAAAAGTTTATTTTTGCTTTTGTTTCCTTTGCCTTTAGAGATGTGTCTTGAAAGAAGTTGCTGTGGCTGATGTCAAAGAGGTTACTGAATATGTTCTCCTCTAGGATTTTGATGGATTCCTGTCTCACATTTAGGTCTTTCATTCATTCTGAGTTTATCTTTGTGTATGGTATAAGAGAATGGTCCAATTTCATTCTTCTGCATGTGGCTGTCCAATTTTCCCAGCACCATTTTTTGAAGAAACTGTCTTTTTTCCAGAGGATCATTCAAATGAAAGCAAAGAAGAACTATAGCTTTTGTAAAACTAAACAAAAATGAAGTAAAGAAATGCTTACAAAAACTTCAGGAAACATCAAGGGGTGATGACTAGCAGAGACTAATTGTTGAAAGAATTAAGAACCAGCTGTACCCTTCCACTTTGAGCTCTTGTCCAAATCTACAAATAATGGTTTCTTCCCTGCCTCCCTTCTGGGATTCTGGTTAGGGCAAAATGAGATTATATATACAACTGATTTGCAAGTTGAAAATCAATGTGCAAGAGAAAGATATCATTTTCAAATGATCAGTAACAAATCTTCTACTTTAGTCTTTAAATATCCCTTAAACTATTGTAGCCTATATATTCCTCAGAGAGCCCATATGCACATAGATAATTTGCTAGACTGTTACTGTTTCCATAATTATCGTTTGCTATAAAAGTGTATCTAAACTAAATTTCCAATACTTTCTCTTCTTAGGTAATTACAAGAGCAACTATTGATCATCAGGGATTAGAAATACAAAGCATACTTTTAGAAAGGTATTTACAAAATGCAAAATGTATTCAGCTATTATAATTTTTAAAAAGCTATCAAGGCTAATTAAAGAGTAATAAATTGATATTGAGAAATGTCATTTAAGAGTGAGGTCTTGGTAAAGCAAATAACAAGACTGATGAAAGATATATTTGACTACAAATGTCCAAAGGTAAGAAAGGAAGGTGATAACCTAGCAAAATGGTGAAACAGTAATGGGTAGAACCAAGAAACTTAAGCTATTAGTAGCAATTTGGTTGATTAGGAAGTCTGTGGATTCAGAAAATAATCCCTCTTGAGAATTACTCTACATGCCAGTGGGTTGGGTTTCGTATTTTCAAAGGTTGGTACAAAATACCAAAGACGGCATTAAAGAACTGGCCTTCACTGTCAGAGGAACAGATTACATGGTTTTTAAGGGTCTTTACCTTCTGTTGTAGATTTTATAATAAAGTATAATTTATAATGTAGAAAGATGAGTTCCATCTATAGCCTGACTCAGAAGAATTGATTCAGAAGAAAACTAATATTGACTAGTCCTTATCCAATACGGCAACCCTCATTTGCACCTCCATTCTTATCTCTAATTCAAAAATCCATAGAATTTTCTGAATTTTTAGGTTCCAACCTGGAAAAATGCCAAGTCCCTGATATCTGTCTGGACACAGACCTAAGCCTTCACAGAAATGTTGGCCCTGCTCTATGGAGACACCTCTCCCAAACTGTGCCTCCTTGAGTCAGACTTCCTATTTTAATTTCAGACAAATACTTTAATTTAATTTCAGACAAATCATCTTCAATATCTATGAAAAAGGGCCTCAGTGCAATGGAACACCAGCAGATAGTCAAGACAAATGGATTTTTCTTTAAAAAAAGGTGATGAAGGGCCAATTTGTGTTATGAATCCTTCTACCTACAGGCAGTCACAGGCAGGCCTCCAGTTGTCCACTTGTCAGCTTCTATGTGTGCCCATATAAGAGTGAGTCCTTTTGATAATATTACTTGGAACTCTGAACATTTTTGGTATGACTAATTATGGTTGCCAAAGCTTCTAGAAAATAACAAGGGATCTTCATGCTTGTTGCACGTAAAAATACAGGAAAGACAGAGATGAAAACAAACATATTAAGATACAATTCCCTTTTCATCAGGGATTCAAACCAAATGAAACAGTCTGGCTCAAATTCTGTTTAGGAGACATTCTGATATTTCAGCTTTCTTCCAATTCAGTGATTTGGGAAAAAAAATATGGAGGCTCAGTTCTGGCTCAAACCAGTTCAATTGTGGGGTGGGGGGAACAATGCATTTATGATTTAATACAAAAGCAATATTTGGGTTTAGTTCAAGATTTGGCAAATTAGTATGGTTCATTCCAGTTTAACGTTTGATTCAAGTTACTATTTTCAACTGTTCATTTTATCAGTTATGGCCCAAAGGAAAAAAATATATGTATTAACTATTGTCAGAGGGAAAATAGGGGGATACCGTTAATGGCTTTGAAAGGAGCCAAGAGTCTCATTTTAGTGTGCAAATTAAGCATAGAATTTCTGTTGTCTGTCACATCATTTAGAGTACATAAACCTACATTTTCCAAAAAACTCATAGAATAAACCTTAGGCACCTTTTTTATTAAACATTTGCTCCATCTCTCTTCTCACAAAGCAGCCAAGAAAATTTCTAGCTAGTCTTTTCTAGGTACTTCTAAATTAGAAAATCTTAACTCATTATTTCCCTTATAAACTAAGATTATGCATAGAAATGTTATATATAAACTTTATATCTACTGATATATATATGAATTTGATATCTATGTATACACACATGTACACATACACACACATATGCACACATATATAAAGGGTAGTAGAGAAGGAAGAGTTTTGGGTTCACTGAGAGCAAAAGAAATGCAAGTGAGCCAAGGAAAAGATATTGATTTAATGGCTGGGGGTATATAAGACTCTTTCTTATATCAAGACCCACTGTTTAGAATGTTATTCTATAAGTACATTTGGTGAGGTGATTTATTGAGCTATAAATGTGTGATTTGTTTGCATAGAATTTTCCTTCTTCCATTCAAGAAGGCCTCTCTTTTCCTAACTTTGAGCTCAATGAATAGATTTTCTCCTGGAATGGGAATAAAGGGAGGAGATAAAGTTGGTGAGGGAAAAAATGGAAAAGCATCATTAAAGATCCATAGAATAGCGCCTGCTCCAAACAATATCCCAGCAATGTGGCATAGGAGAATGGCACCATGGTACAACCCCAACCCACATCCACAGTCCTACCCCAGGTCCCTTTTAGAAAGAAAGTAGCAGAACCCCCAAAGCTTCAAGATAATGCAAATCTGTATTAGTTTTCTATTGCTGTTAAAACAAATTACCACAAATTGGGCGGCTAAAACACAAATTCACTATCTTATAGCTCTGGAGGTCAGAAGTTCCAGACGGATTTCACTTGGCTAAAATCAATGTCAGCAGAGAAAGGCTGCATTTTTTTTGGAGGTTCTAAGAGAAAATCCATTTCCTTGCCTTTTTCAACTTGCAAAGACCACCTTCTTTCTTTGTCTCCTGGCTCCATCCTCCATCTTCAAAGCCTTCCTCCATCTTCAAAGCCAGCAGTTTAGCATCTTTGATTCTCTTTCTAACTTCTGCTTCCTTTGTCACATCTTATTTTCTAACTGTGATCCTCCTGCCTCCCTCTTGTAAGAGCCTTTGTGATTACACTGGGCCCATCTGGATAATCCAGGCTTGCATATGAATGCATCAGGGGTTGTCATGATGAACTGGAGACTCAAGGCCCTCGGCCAATCTCCATATACTTGCAAATCTTGGGATTCTTGTATAAAACTCAAAGGGAAAGGAAGCCACATTAATAATGAAAATGTGAGTGGAGTCAAAACTATGTTAAGATAAAGAAAAATTACAAATGTGACAGTTCTTATTTGTAATTTTTATGCCTAAAACATATAGTTTTATTTTTCTTCCCTAATCACATTACCTCTCAGTCATCACCATAGCAACTCATTTACTACAATCACATTGATAATTAACAAGTATCTACTAAGCACCTATTATGCATAGAGTACTATAACAAGGAATTGTAAATAATGCAAAAGAATTAGAAAATAGGCATCCTTCTCAGGAAGTAATATGTATGAAAACTATAAGTGAGATTACTTATGGGAAAAAGAAGATAAGACTATGTAGCATACCAAAGTATATTCTGCAAATAGTAAGTGTTCCTGGACACTCAGATCCTTCCCATCCTCACTGACTTGGTATTCTGCCTTGCAGACTTCACAGTATTTCCTACAAGGTATTCCATGAAAGAGAGCTTTTCTGGTCAAGAAAGTTTAGGAACATACTGACCCACCATATTTAATTATTGTAGCAATAGCCCAGAGAAGTTCTACACTAAAGAATCACTTTTTACTTTAACTATTTCTAAATATATTTATGCCTGCAACCCTTTTCCTCTTAACCCTTACCAACATCCCTCTTTGAAAATGCTGACTTAGTGAAATCATGGTCCTTCCTAGGCCATTCATAAAAAATGTTTCTATTTAAAAACCCAAGCTTCAGCACTACCTACTGAATATTAAATAAATGTTTTTAGAGTCATGTGAATATCTAGCGAGATGAATGCTCATCTCTTCAAAATTTTACTTCCTGTATTTATCAGTTCCATACCAAAATAAGACCAATTCCCTGCAACTCTATGTTTTACCACCTTTAGGATTAAAAATTAACCAGCTTTTTGAAACTCTGAATAGATTATATACACTGGTCCTCCTTATGCATTGATACATTTGGAGACAATGTGTTATGGAAAAATAAAATGTTGCAGTCTCCTCCCAGCTCTGCGGTTAACTATGCCACTAACCTGCAAAGCTCATGATCTTCTGGCACTCAACATGCTCACTGGTAAAACAAGAGGACTGAACTACATGGTCTCCAAGGCACATTACACCTCTATTCTTTACGCATAGTCTTTATCTAGATACTCATTTCTCAAAGAATTTCAACATAGGGGGCAAGAATTACTTCTCTTGAGGAAACAATACTATCTTCCCACCCCAATATCCCCCACCTCCAATAAGCTGTCTGTGTTCAACAACAGTACTTTTTATCATAGATCCTATCAGCTTTCCTGGTGTGGTTGCCAGGGAAAGATCTCTGCTTTAGTGTAGTTTATAATCTTACTGAGTATATGAAATGAATTATGCTCCCCTCTCCAAAATTCATATATTGAAGCCCTTACCCCCAATGTGACTATATTTGGAGATAGGGTCTTTAAGGAGGTAATTAAGGTAAATTGAGGCTGTTGGAGTATGGCCCAACTCCAATAGGACTGGTGTCTTTATAACAAGAAGAAGAGACACCATGGGTATACACACACAGAAAAAAGGCCATGTGAGGACAGAGTGAAAAGACAATCATATGTAAGCCAAAGAGAAAGGCTTTAGCAGAAGCCATCCCAGGGGCACCTTGATCCTGAATTTCCAGCCTCCAGAACTGTGAGAAAATAAATTTCTATTGTTTGAGCTACCAGTCTATGGTATTCTGTTATAGCAGCCTGAGCAGACTAATACATTGAATAAGTATAATCTATATGCAAACAAGAAGCAAAGAGTAAACAATGTATGACTCAACATAATCAAATAAGATGTGCATACTTTTATTTGTAGATGGATTTTATTTGCTAGCTAGAATAATTAGTATGGAGGTGACAGTTTATTCTGCACTCACTCATCTATGTGAGGTGATCATATTGAGCATTTTCAACCCTATGCACTAAAACTGACAAGAGGCTTTTCCTGGGCATAGTACACAAGGAAAACAAAGCAGAAAGTGGCACAAACTTCTCTCCCAACCCATTTTCAACATCCCTGGTCCTGAGGTAGGCTGACTAATGGGACCAATGTTTTTCCCTTGGTATGGATGTAGTTAACAATGGGTATGATTTTACTAAAACCCCTTTAACTTGAGAACTGTGAGTCCTCTTCTTAAGTGGTTTATTCAAAAAGAAGTCAGAAGAGTCAATATGGTCTTGTAGTATCATCTGAGTGAGTAAGTTATGGTTCTCAGCCACCCACTTTCTCCCTCTCTCCACCCATCTCTCCCTGCCTCCTGCCCTTATAGCAGGACCCCCACTGTTGCAATCTCCCAAGGATGGGCTGCCTAAAGCAAGGGTTTGCTTGCATTGACTTATTTTCCCCCAAAAACCTACTCAGAGCAATGGCTATATACTTATTATAGGTTTGGCTATATTATCTTGCTCAGGGACACAAAATTTAAATAATATGAACAATTAAACCACCATGTTGATGGTATTCCTTGATGTTTTTTTCCATTTCTAAGCATGTTCGTACTTACTTTCACATCCATTACACCTAAGATTGGTAAGCACACCAAGGGGAGGAGAGGGACTGAAGATTGACTTCAATCACTGATGGCCAGTGATCTAACCAGTCATGCATAACTAACGAAGCCTCCATAAAAACTCAAAAGGGCAGGGTTTGGAGATCTTCCAGGTTGGTGAACACACTGAGATTTGGGGAGAGTGGTGTGCTCAGAGAAGATATGGAATATAGCAATCTACTGAGTACATTGGTTTTCTGAGTTCTGTGAGCCAATCTAGCAAACTAATTGAACCCAAGGAGGGGGTCCTGGGAACCTCAGATTTATAGCCCATTTGTCAGGAGCAGAGATAACAATCTGGGCTTACTATTGGCATCAAAATAGGGGGAGTCTTTTGGGACTGAGCCCTCAGCCTGTGGAATCTGCTATCTCCGGGAAATAGGATCAGAACTGAGTTGATCTGTAGGACACTCAACTGGTATTAATTCAGGAAGAACTGCCTGGTGGTATGGTGGAAACCACTCAACATATAATGTTGGAAATGAGTACAGAACCCATACCAAGTCATTGTATATTCATTTTTTCTATTTAATATGTTAGTGTGAGCCATTTCTTTTTATATTAATGCTACCTTTTTGTCTGTTTGTTTTAAGTAAATCCTAATTACATTAAAATTAACATACTGGGTAAATAATTTATTTCTACTATTTCATAGGGAAAAATTCAAAAAGTTTACCACTGTACTTCCAAATAGTTTTAAAGGATTTCTCTTCTGGAGCTTTTCCAATCTCAGCTGTGGAAAATTAATTTCAAAGTAACCAATTCCAAACAATAGAGAACAAAATGAGGGTTGAAGAAGGGAGGTGGTTGAGGAAGGGGCCAGATGGGTGATGGGTATCAAGTAGGGCACTCATTGTGATGAGCGCTGGGTGTTGTATATAAATGATGAGTCACTGAATTCTACTCCTGAAACCAATATTACACTGTATGTTAATTAACTAGAATTTAAATTAAAAAAAAGAAAAAAAGATATAAATAAATAAAAATTACTATAAAAACAATAATTAAAAGAAAAAAACAAAGTAATCAACTCCAGCAGCTTTTTGTGAACACCAAAATGTTATCACCTCTCTGGGTAGCCTCACAGCAGTGCTGTATCCTTCAGCATGATGGACACTGGTTCAAAGTAAGGAGTTAGTATAGGAGAAGGCAGCCACTGTGCTTGGTGTAGGCCCACCTCCTGCCAAACAGTCAGCCAATCAGGGGAAACGGGTATAATGGCAGATGAACTCTGATCCTAATCTAGAAACCAGAGATTTATCAGCTCTAGAACTGATTGTAGGTTTATGGGAAAGGAATTTGATTTTTTAAGACACCTTCATTTGGGATTCTAGATTCAAAGAAGAACCCTCTGAAATGGAATACATCTAAACATCATCTGAGATTATCAGTGAAACTCTTGCCCCAGAGGCGCAAAAGAGCTTTAAGCATCATTTGGGATGATGTGGAACAGGAAAGATATTTTTCTCTGCACAGGCAAAAGAGGTGAGGTTGAAGATGCTGAGTGTTTTGCTGATTCATTCTTTTTCCTCCTATTGCTTAATAGATACAGGGTTTCCATCTGGGGTAATGAAAAAGGTCTGGAACTACAGAGTGGTGATGGCTGCACAACATTGTAAATGTACTTAATGACACTGAATTGTATGCTTTAAAATGGTTAAAATGATATATTTCATGTATGTGTACTTCACCACAAAAAAAAACCCACTATGCACATGAGGGTCTCACATGTGGTTCTCCTCCTAATGCCCCATAAACACACAGACACACACCACACACATACTTAGAGGAGTTCTTAAAAAGCAGACTAAGGTTGACTGCAGAGCCCTTTTATCCATATCTCTAAACCTACTTTATTTCTTTAGATACTCTTCTTAAATTTTTTTTAAAAAGTTTCTTCCTTATATAAAACCTAGGTATCTAGCCCAAGTGTCCAACTGTAGATGAATGGATAAAGAAGATGTGGCAGAGATATACAATGGAATATTACTCAGCCATAAAAAAGTATGAGATTGTGTCATTAGTGACAATATGGATGGACCTACAGGGTATTGTGCTAAGTGAAATAATTCAAACAGAGAAACACAAATAAATACCATATGATTTCATTTCCATGTGGAATTTAAAAAATGCATAAACAAACAAAAAACAGAATCAGACCTATAAATAGAACACATTGATGGTTGCCAGAGAGGAGGGGAGCAGAGGGGCTGGGCAAAATGGGTAAAGGGGAGTGGGAGATATAGGTTCCCAGTTATGGAATGAGTAAGTCATGAGAATAAAAGGCACAGCATAAGGAATATAGTCAATGGTAATGTAATAGCACTGTATGGTGACAGATGGTACCTACACTTGGAGTGAGCATAGCATAACCTATAGAGTTGTTGAATCACTATGTTGTACACCTAAAAATAATGTAACACTGTGTGTCAACTATACTCAAAAAAAAAAAAATCTGGGTGTCGGGGTGGTTCAGTGGGTTAAGCATCAGATTCTTGATTTCAGCTCAGGTCATGATCTCAGGGTTTTTGCGAGGTCAAGCCCCACATCAGACTCTGTGCTGGGCATGGAGCCTACTTAAGATTCTCTCTCCCTCTCCCTCTGCCCCACCTCTCTCTCTCAAAAAAAAAAAAAAAAAAAAAATCTTATCCAGAAATATCCTCACAGACATATCCAGAATAATGTTTGACCAAATGTGTGTGCACCCCATGGCCCAGTCAAGTTGGTACATAAAATCAACCATCACACTACTCTACTGTCTGCCTAGGGCTAGCTAGTTTCAGATGAGGTCTCCTGTCTGAGAGACTGCCTCCTCCCTAGGGAAATGATACTAGAAAGACCTTCATCCAATATCACCACTCTGCATAATTCATGAGGGCAAAGTATTATCCTACGAGAGATCTACGAAATAGCTTACCCTCAACCAGGAACCCTTCTTTGCAACCTTTTACTCTCATTTACCTGGACTCGCATCTCTTTTCTTTGCCTTACAGTCCCTGATCCCTAACTTCTGGTCTTGTGCCCCTTGACTCAGGAACCGGTCCCCTAACACAGATCCAATAATTCAATTTTGTCCCTATCCCAAATATTTGTATTTGAACTTTGGCTTCATCATCTTACCCCAAAGGGACCCAAAGACTTCAATTCAAATCACAGCCATCCTGTGGCCCATGCCCATGGGCTTCTCTTGAGGCCCTCCTTTCCAAAATTGGTATTTCAACACCAACAGAAAATAAACTGTAGGAGAATGGCCACATGTCTGTGCCTGAACTGATAAAATTTGTCTGGGTTTGAGAATGATTCTATTGAAAAATCCATTTCTGTAAAAGAAAACAATGGAAACACATAAACTGAAAGTAAGACTATAAGCAAATAAACATCACAGACATCTGCCAAGAAATGAATTGACAAGCAAGACCGCCACTGAAGCTGGGCAAAGGCATCTGGAAAAAGGAATTGTTTATAAACTATTGCTTCCAGATTCTGTGCCTATCGCTGTGGCCTGCAGCATATAACTGATAACTTCTCCATATCCTCATTTTGAAACAAGCTGACTTCGTGCATTTTGTCCAGGAGAGCTGTTAAAGGTGGGAATGAGGAGGAAGGAGGACGAGAATGGTGGAGGAAAGTGTGAATAAGGTACTGAAGAATGACTTAGAAGTGAAAGAGATTTGATCTCATTCAATTCTGTGTGAATTTAAGTCAGTTACTCAACTTCTCTGTGCCTCTATTCATTCTATAAAAATAGGGATAATAACACAGCAAAGAACTTCTCTGAGAATTAAATTAAATAAAAGACATACGCCTCCCAACAGGCAAGCAAGAGACAGGCACATACCTTAATGAGGATGCCCTGTCCCAATTGTTATTCCTTCCTTTACTACCCTTTTACCACCCCAAACGCATGAAAGCTCCCAGTTCCTAGCAGAATGCCTCTAAAATAGTACCCACTTAATAAATATTGATTTCCTTTTCCTTTTTTGCCACCATTACTAGTAGGGAAGATTAAAACTATGAACCTGCTCTCATTTCTTTCACAGTGAGAAAACTCCATAGGATTCATTTCACAGCTTGTTGACCCTCATAAGTACCTGTGCTCTTCATCTTTTTTCTTCATTCTCACCTTCACCCCCTCCCTGCAAGCACACCTCTAGCTCAGGGCTTCTGATCTGACAAGCAGAGTTAGCATTCCCTGTGAGATCAGAGGAGACCGAAGACCTGATTCTGGAACCTGAACCTCTCAGCCATCAAAAAGGTTTGCCAGTGACAGTTAAATATGGAAGTGAGAACTTTTAACATAAGATCCTTGAAAAGATAGGTTCTTCTCTTCACTTCTGCAGTAGCTCCAGCCTTTCATTTTTTTTTTTAAAGAGATATTTATTTTTGAAAGAGAGAGAATACACGCAAGCAAGGGGAGGGGCTGAGGGAGAGAGAATCCTCCAATCTTTGTTTTTAAAATGAATAAAATATCTGCAGATAAGACATATTGAGCCAAACATTTTGTGCACGGCAAGTTTCTAGCTATGGATAGACGATAATGTAGCAAGATTGTGAAGGCTACTTTCAGTCACAAGTCCCAAAAGCCCAATTCAAAGTTGCTTATACTAAAAGGGAAATTTACTGGCCACCAGTTCTAAAAGTCTAGACATGAGGAAAGCTTCAGGATTTGCTTTATCCAGGGTCCTCTTCTTTGCTATTTTCTGAGATTTGTCCTCCTCCTAATCAGCTTTTCCTTACACTTCTAGTCCACATATTCATGTACAACAACTTTGGAGAAAAAGAGGTTACTTCCCAAAACTTTCCAGAAGAGACAGAAAGACAATTCCAGAAAATCTCTCCATTAATTCCATTGGCCTGAACTGGTCATATGACAATCCCTGAGCCAATCACAGACAAAGGACATGAGATGACTCTTAGACTAATCCAGCCAGGAGCTAAAGCTAAAGGTTGCCTCACTTTACCTGAAGTACAGGGATAAGTACTTGAACAACAGCAACAAAAAAACAGGATGCTGTTATGATGGAGGAGGGGAGAATAGATCCTTGTAGGCATCCAACAGTGAACACATCAGCCTTTATTTTACACAAATACATCTAATTCCACTTGAATGAGAGTATTATTGAGAACTGGATTTGTATTAACACTGGTTTAACAATAGAGAAAAGAAGTTGATGAGTTCTTTTAGCAAAAATAGCAAGCATCCAAATGGCTGACATTCTCCAATAATAGCTTAAGATATCACACAATTCCTCAACTGTTCCATTGTTTAAAATATGCCTGGAGCCTCTCCTTTGGAACTTTCACCTTTTGTTCTCTAAATTTTCTCCCTAGGTGAGCATATCAACTACCACTGGCTTAAACATCATCATCATACTGCCAACTTGCAAATTTCTATCTCAAATCCAAAACTGGCAATCATCTGTTCTAGTACTAACCTTTCCCAATTTTCAGAAGAGTAAGACTCTGGAGGGAGGAATGATTTATCCATAATTAGATGATCAGTTATCAGTAAAACAGTGACTAGAACCCAAGTTTTATAACCTGGCTCCAAACCTAAAAACCTCTTTTGTTTTCATCAATTGGGCTCTCAGGGTGATTCCATACTCCAGATCAGTTACCACCCTTTTACTCTATGGGGTTGTCTGGCTCTTTCACGGCAAACTTTGTTATCCCTAATTTACTTTTAATTATGTAACCTTACAGGAACATTTCCAAAAATTTATAGAAACTTGCAACTTTACCTAAAGGAAAAGAATGCCAATAAGAGCACTGTGTTCCCTCTAAATCTCAAGCACCCTCAGAAGTTGTTCAATCCATTCCACTACCCTAATTCACAGGGACAGACCCTACAGATATTTTAGTCATTAGAGATCAGTTCTGCCATTCTGAATGCCTGCTACTAGAAATGTCTAGTGACACGTTACAGTTGGCTCACATCAGTGGAATGATGACTCAGTAATTTAATGCATTGCCATTAAATTTAACAGGATCAATTTTTGCTTGCTACAGAGAAAAGAAAAGCTAACATTTACTTAAATAGACTCTTAGATAAAAATTGTCAGAGATTGGACTTAACAACCTGTGCTTGTGGCAGGCTCACAAATCCCAACCTATAACTTGTCAGTATAGAGCCAACCTCATCTGTTAAGTCAAGAGGAGGCTTATAGCTGGAGAGTCAGTACTGAAGACTGTGTGATGAAGAGGAGAGTCTTTTTATCTCTCAGACATGCTGACTGCTGAACTGACTCTGTAAGGTAGAGATGCCAGGCCAGTGCTATCCAATGGGAATATAGGGCCAAGTCACAAATTCAAGTCATATGCATAATATTAAATTTCCTAGCAGCTCCATTAAAAAAAGAAACAATGTAATTAATTCTAACATTGTATTTTATTTAACCCAATATATCCAAATTATCATTTTAGTGTATGATAAATATAAAAATTATTAATGAGCTATATCACATCCTTTTTTGCACTAAATTTTTTAAATCTGGTGTGTATTTTGGGGCACCTGGGTGGCTCAGTCGTTAAGCATCTGCCTTCGGCTCAGGTCTGGTCCCAGGGTCCTGGGATCTAGCCCCGCATCGGGCTCCCTGCTCTAAACTTAAATCACATCTCAGTTTGGACCAGCTACATTTGTAGGTCTCTGTAGCTACATGGAGCTAGTGGCTACCATACTGGAAGCACAGTGCTGGACAAATGCTCCTCCAAGTCCCAGAGATTCTTATAGCCAAGTGCCCACCTCTCTCTTTGTAGAAGGAAAATCAAACAGTTTCCATTGGATGGACTGTGCTCTGCACTCTGAAGGGTTTTCCTCCCCTCTAATTAAAGGGATCTCAGGGTGCCTGGGTGACTCAGTTGGTTAAGCCTCTGACTCTTGACTTCGGCTCAGGTCATGATCTCAGGGTGATGAGATAGAGCCCTGTGTTGGGCTCCACACTCAGCGGGGAATCTGCTGGAGATTCTCTCTCACTCTCCTTCTACCCCTCATCCTGCTCTCTATCAAATAAATAAATAAATCTTAAAAAACAAAAAATAAAGGGATCTCAGAGAAGTGTTGTTTCTTGGGTTTCTGCTTTTGTGCTCCTGAACTTCTCAGTAATTCTCCTTTGTGAGCATGGGAAGTATACTTCACTTGTGTTGGACTTCCTGACTTCCCTGAGTTCACAGGTAGAGCTCAGAGGATCCTGCCAGAGCTGCAAGACTCTCTGCCTCATCCTACCTCTGTTTCAGACTCTGTGCAAAGGATAAAATGGCAAGTCCTTCAACTATCAATGGGCAGAGATCTAGCTTTTGGTTATTCATTCTTTGAGCGCACCAATCACAAGACTTGCTTCTCCAAAGAGTCCTGCCTTGTTGTTTCTCTACTGACCAACTAGCTGGCTTACTAATAAGAACTAACATTTATTGTGTGTTCCATGCACAATTTTAATTTGCTAAGTCTTCATAATAAGACTTCATGGGTACTATTATTAACTTTATTTGGTAAATAAGGTAGCCTTATCTGGACTACTTAGGCATATTAAGTGACCTGGCCAAGGTCACACAGTCCACAGCAGAGTTGGAATTCAGTCCCAGCTCAGAAGCATCCACTCCCAAACACTACATTCTACACTGACCTGCTCACTAGCTCCTGGATTCACCGCTTGGCTTTATGATCCACATCTTGTCCTGACTTCTTGGTCTGCAACATCCCACTGAGATGAGCTCTAAATCTTGCCTCTTCTAGCTCTGTTCCTGGCTATGTATAAAAACCTTATAGAAGAACTAGCACTAGCCCCTCTCTCCACCTTAATCAGCATCTGCTGGACTCAGAGTTCTCACTGGCTCTCTACACCAGATTAAAGGCCCATGACCATCCACCTAGATGTCAGGAAACAGGAAAGAAGTGCACAGAGCAGCATTCATTTAACAGTTATTTACCAAGACCTTTTGCATGTTGCAGAAGATGCTGAGAGCTGGGGCTGTAGCAGAAGAAAAGAATGTGATGATCCCTGCTTTCAGGGAGTTTATATTTTAGTGAGAGGAGAAATACAGTAAATAAATAAACCCAAAAACTGAACCAAAGGAAAATTATCTACATGTGCCTAAAACCCCTAACATCTTCATGCATGTGCTAATCTCTTCATAAATCCCAGGAAATTAATGGAATTAACAGACTGAAACTATTTTCTGTTGTTCTTAAGCAAAGAAGGCTAAGATAGGTTGTGCATCTGCCCCCCAAAGGAAGCCTCAGCCTGTAGTTTTTTTTTGTTTAGAAGTCTTGCTTTTTTGTTATATATATATATATATATATATATATATAAAATTACAAGGAAACTTTTATCTTTGTAACCCAAATAAAGTAAAGCAAAATGGAAATTGGATGTCCCCACAGACCCATAATTTCTGTCCTTGGATAATAAATGAAAGGGGTTTGTCATAGGTAGGATGCCTCTGAGACAGAATAATCTGAGATGGGGGTTTGTATGTGGGTGAATTACTGGTTATGCCCTTGGGAATAATGAGCAGTGATGTAAATGGAAGTGAAGGAAGTAGGAGTGGGCATAGAAGTTAAACTGTGATGCAGTTGCCTATCCATAAGGAACATTGGAGCTAATGGCCCTTCAAAGACGTCCCAAATTGAGACAATGGGACAAGATCTTCAACAACCAGTCTCTGAATGGGATCTCCCGTGGGGAGGGTGAGTATACTTGGGCAAGACAGCTCCTTTTGATGAGAGCAGATCCTGGGGAAGGATTCAGTTGTGACTGTCAGCAAGCAAATCTTCCAGCAGTTGGGGAAATGAGCCTCAATACTGAAGGGCAGATCTGAGTGGCATACCCCAGCATCCCCTACAAGCTCAGAATATCCACCTTCTTTCCTTGAATAGTTGCTGAGTTTCCCCACAGAGGCTTGAATGTGAATTGGGTCCTGGTGTCCACATTTGTCACTATGTAAACCACCCTAGGAATATCCTAGCCCAAGACTATTTGTCTAGAATATCAAAGAATCCAACCTTGTCAACAAATGGTGATTGAAACCCTTTAATGGCTTTCTGTCACTGAAGACAATGCAATGTCTATCTCAAGTACAGTCTACTCTAGAAGAAAAGGGGGTATACTAATTTTGCCACACCTAAATAAATGTAGAAATAATAGGATAGAATGAAAAGACCACCACTAGAGGGTGGTCAGGGTAGGCTGCTCTGAGAAGGCAGCACTTAAGATGAAAATTGAATAATGAGAGTCAGCCATGAAAATATCTTGAGAAGAGGGTTCTCCTTAGCAATAACAGCAAGTGCAAAGGCCCTGTGGCAGAAATATTTCACATTCTCTAATATTTCATATCCTACAAATATTTTAATATTTCACTAAGAAAAGAAAAAAGGCAAGTGTCGGTGGCAGTTCATGAGTTGGAGGAGAACAGTATGAAATAAGATTAGAGATGTAAATGAAGAACAGATTATCCATTTGACAACGATTTACTGAGTACCTACTATGTGCTAGGCACTGTTCTAAATTCTGGCAGACATACCAACAAACAAGTAGAGCCTTATAGACTTTGGTAAGGAATTTGGATTTTATTCTAAGGCAAATGAAGGTCATTGAAAGATTTTAAGCAAGTGAGTGACATGGTCTAAATTATTTTCCAACAAAATGATTTTTCCTGCTTTCTGAAGACTAGACTTGAAGAAGGGTGTCTATCTAAGAAGAAATGCAGTAATCCAGAAACTGACTATAGTAATTTGGGCTAAGGTTGTATGGAAAGATGAAGACAAATAGATGGATTTGTTCAAAATAGATGGATATGTTCAAAAAGCAAAACTGACAGAGATTGCTGGTGGAAGAGACATATAAAATGAAGGAAAGAAGACTCAAGGCTAACTCCTAAATTTTTGGTTAGAGCAGCTGGTTGGATAGACAATTGTGATATTTACTGAGAAAAGGAAGATAGAAGCACATTTGCAGATAAAAATCAATTTTGATATTAACTTTGGCATCTCTATTGCATGCCAAATGGAAACATCAGATAAGCAGTTTCATATGTGAACTTAGATTTTAGTGGAGAGAGTTAAAGATATAAATTTTGGGGGCACCTGGGTGGCTCAATCTTAAGCGTCTGCCTTCAGCTCCGGTCGTGATCCCAGGATCCTGGGATCGAACCCCGCATCGGGCTCCCTGCTCAGTAGGGAGCCTGCTTCTCCCTCTCCCACTCCCCCTGATTGTGTTCCCTCTCTCGCTCTATCTCTCTGTGTCAAATACATAAATAAAATCTTTTTTTAAAAAAAGATATAAATTTTGATGTCAATAGATGGCATTTAAAACCAAAGTGTTGATGGGATCATTGTATTAGTCAGCTCAGACTGCCATAACAAAATAGCATAGACTAAGTGGCTTAAACAACAAAAATTTATTTTCTCAGGTTTGAAGACCGGAATTCCTAGATCAGAGTGCTAGCTAGCACAGTCAGATTCTGGTGCAGCCTTCCTGACTGGCTTGCAGATGGCTGCTTTCTCACTGTGTCCCCCATACGGCAGAATGACAGCAAGCTCGAGAGAGAGAAATCTCTTCTTCTTCTTGAGGCCACAGTCCTATCAGATTAGGGCCCCACCTTTATAACCTCATTTAATCTTTTTGTTGTTGTTATTGCTGTTGCTGTTCACAGCAGCTTTATATACAATAGCCAAAAAGTAGAAACAACTCAAATGTTCACCAACCAGTGAATGGAAAAACAAAATGTGGAATATCCACACAAAGGAATATTCTTCAGCAATAAAAATGAATGAAGTACCCATAATGCAGCAAAATGGATGAGTCTCAAATGCATTATGCTCAGTAAAAGCAGCCAGACCCAAAGACTGCATATATGATTCCACTTACATGAAATGTCCAGAAAGGCAAATCTGCTGAAACAGAGTATATTAACAGTTGCCTGGGGTTGGTGGTGGGAATGGAAAATAACTATAAATGAGCATAAGGGACCTTACTGGAGTGAGGAAAATGTTCCAAAACTGAATTATGGGGATGGTCATACGACTTTGTAAATTTAATAAAAACCATTCAATTGTATAGAAAGTTGTTTATTTGAAATAAATGTTTTCAGAATGGAACAACAAGAAGCAAAGGACTGTGATGTCTGAGGGAAGAGAACAAATGAGATGAGCCCCACAGCCCCACTCTCTGCCTAGAAGCTATTTCTGGCCTGTAGGTGCAGAAAGGGGGAACCAAACAGAGTATTACCTACCAAAAACCCTATTTCCAGATACAGCCATATTGGCAACCACTTCAACATATGAATTTTAGGAGGGGATGCAATTCAGTCCATAACAATCACCTAAGAAAAGAATATGGGTAGAAAAGAGACAAGGGACCAGAATGAGCCCTCATAGGATATTCCAACATTGTAAAAGGAAGCCAGAAACAGATTGAGAAGCAGCAGCTGAAGAGATAGGAGGAAAAAAGAAGAGTTTCATGAGACAGAAACCAGCAGAACAAAATGTTTTGGGAAAAGAAGGAAGTGTTCTGTGGCATGCTTCTGAAAGTTGTTCCAAGATAAGAACAGAAAAATGGACACTGAATATGGCAAGATGAAAGTGATGTTGGCAAGATCCCTTTCAACCGGCAGAGGGATGGAAATCAGATTAGAGTGGGCAGAATAGGGAACAGGAGGTGAGGACGTGGAAACCAAATACAGACAAGTCTTTCCAGTGGGTTTGCTGTGAAGGGGAACAGAAAAGTGGGCTAGTAGCTGTAAGAGGCCATGGGGCAGAAGGGAGAGAACAAATGGCACAGTCCTAACTTTGTAGTTTATTCTCAGAGTCCCTTCGCTCTGCCTGCTTTGTGGACCTTCCTTAACGTAACACTCTCCTTGTCTATGTCCTGCCACAACTCCCCTTATTCCTCCTATTTTCCTAGTAGAACAGCATGGTCATCAAAAGCCCAGACCCTGGAGCCAGAACCTCAGTACTACTATTTACTAACTTTGTGACCATGGACAAGTAAGTTACCTTCTCTGTGGCCTCTGATTTTCCACTTATGAAATGGGGTTGATAATTATAATAGTGCCTTCCACACAGAGTTATAGAGGTTAAACTAGTTAACAGATTCAAGTGATTAAAATAGCACGTGGCAAGTGCTATAAAACTATTTGTAAAAATAAGTACGTTTAAGGGCACCTGGGTGGCTCAGTTACGCATCCAGCTCATGGTTTCAGCTCAGCTCATGATCTCAGGGTGGTGAGATCAAGCCCCGCCTAGGTTCTGTGCTTAGCTTGGAGTCTGCTTGGGACTCTCTCTCTCTCCCCCCGTCTCCCTCCCCTTTGTCCCTCCCCTAGGTCACACACACACACACACACACACACACACACACACACACACACACACTCGTGCACTCTCTCTCTCAAATAAATAAACAAGTAAAATCTTTAAAATAAATAAATTTACACTTTATAAGAAGATACCTTACATTCATTACTGGCTTAAAGTGGACACTGTGTGCATTACTTCTTCATTCTTACTACATAATAAAATACTCTTACGTATCTAGTTATATATGTGTGTTGTGTCCATCACCAAGGTTCTTCGACAAAGAGTTTGCCTTTCCTTTTCCATTTATAATATCTTATAGCTCTCTAAGAGATCTACATGTGTATAAATCTGCTACCTTTATTTAGAGCCTTAAAATGATAGACCAAATTAAAACCTTAGTTCATGTTTTCCCCATGTTATTAATAAAACCAAAGTTTAAGGACTCAGGTGTCATGGTGAGGAGGGAGTTAAGCCCCAGCTAAGGGCCTGTGGCTGGCAAAAGTTCATAGTTTATTCAATGAAGATACACATAAATTTCTCCTTCCTCATCGCCTCCCAGCCCTATTTTAAAAGACAGCCCCTTCCCTATGCTGGCTCCACTGTGAAGATTCTTGCAGAACGCAGAGGGGCAGGACTCCCGTGGCGTCCAGCTGTTCCACAGCAAGCCTGGAGGCTGGAAGACAAGGATCGGATGGCCTTGACTGCTATGGAAGGACGTATTCCTACTTAGAACTCAATACCCAGACAGGTGATTATCAAGTGCAAGTGTAAATACACACTTTAAAGTATAAATGTAAAATACAATATTTTTGGACACATAGGGTCTCGACAATTTTGCCTCCTCCGTATATAGGTATGAAGGAACCTGCCAGAGAACACATTCAGTCTACACGTGGGCACCAACCAGGGAAGAAAGAGGCATCGGGACCCCCATCATAAGGATGGGGCCCAGGACTGAGGTGAAGGGGATTTCTAGGCCATGAGGGAAGGGAGAGACCACAGCTACAGTGAGACTAACCATCCAGGCTCCAGGGGGGTGTCATCAAGAAAAAATTTAAATCAGTGGGTTACTATTATGTTTGAATAATAGTAATAATTATTGACTACCCCCCCCAAATAAGGACAATTCCAGGGAAGAAATGGCATAAGAAAAAAACAGGATTGTGGTATACCATGTGACTGAGCTATGAACAATATTCACACAACCAGAACAACATAAACGCTGGACATTGATTTAACCAAAACTTGTGATATCACCACACAGTGGGCCATGGAGAGGGGAAGGAGGAGGAATGTACAGCCTGATCTCATTAAGATGAAGTTCAGTGGATAATGCCTAATGTTCACATGCATAGAATTTGTAGAAAGTTCTGTTATTGAAGCAGATGATGATATGGGACAGAAAAGGCATCTAAAAGGGTTGAAATAGTTACCTCAGGGGTGTAGATTTGGGTAGGACAGGGGACAAAATTTCTGTTTCGAGCTTGAGAATGCCACAACCTGAATTTTTAAGCTACACACATTTTATGGCATTAAAAACTAAGTACAGAAAAAAGTCTCTGTTCACAATGCAATAAAACTAGATAATAATTTTAAAAAATGAAAAAAATAAAACCAAAGTTTAAAAAAGTATGCCAATTCATATCTATAGGAAATGTTTTAACTCAGATGCATTAGCCTGAATACATGCTATTATGGGCTGAATTGTATCCCCTCAAAATTCATATGTTTAAGGCCTAACTCCCAGTATCTCAGAATGTGACTATACTTGGATTTAGGGTCTTTAAGAGGTAATTAAGGTAAAATGAGGTCACAGGTGTCCTTATACAAAGAGATTAGGACATAGGCACACATGGAGGGAAGGCCATGTGAAGACATAGGGAGAACAAAGCCATCCAGAAACCAAGGGGAGAAACTTGGGCAAATCCTTCCCTCACAGCTCTCAAAAGTAACCAACCCTGCTAACACCTTGATCTTGGACTTCTAGCCTCCAGAACTGTGGAACAATAAATTTCTGTTGTTTAAACCATCCAGTCTATGGTATGTTGTTATGGCAGCCCCTAGCAAACTAATACACACACTATAGGATGGGCCTGCAAGTAGCTAGAGCTTTATGGCTTAAACATTAGGAAGCCTGGGGCACCTGGGTGGCTCAGTCGGTTAAACATCTGCCTTTGACTCAGGTCATGATCTCAGGGTCCTGGGATGGAGCCCTGAATCAGGCTCTCAGCTCAGCAGGGAGTCCGCTTCTCCCTCTCCCTTCTCCCCTCTGCCTGCCCCTCCCCCTCCCGCTTGCGCTTGCACTCTCTCTCTCTCTCTCTTTAATAAATAAGTAGAATCTTTAAAAACAAAAACAAACAAACAAAACATTAGGAAGCCAAATCCAGGTCAAAGCCTTGAGTCAAAGACTTGATTTTAAGTAGGATCCAACATGCTAATGAAAATTCCCTGCTCATTGCTAACATGATTCCCACCAGTAATTGGAGAATCGTCAAAATAAGTAATTTCAAGGAAGGTCTCTTCTATGTCAATAGAAGCCCAACTAAAACTGTCCCTACATCCTGAAGAATGAGAATTAATGTTTGTAAGAATAACAACACAGCATAAATCTCATCAACTTTGAACATAAAACAACCATTTTTTTTTGTTATCAAGTTTGTCTCTAAAATGCAGGAAACTGTCTAGTAATGCTAAACAATAGCATCTTGAGAAAAATATATGCATTCAATGTACTGATGTATCATAAATTCCATGTGGCTTTTTTCTATTGGTTATGGGGCATCTCCTGAGACTGTCAAAATATAATGGTCCATTTATCATTTGAATTGAATCTAGATTGGCTGTTGATAGTTTCTGAGTGCTCACATACAAATTTTTCTGCCTAAAAAAAAATAGGTGAATCCAGTCCAGCTTGCAAAAGAGGTAGTGTCAGCCTAGAAAAAAGGTAAGATTGGTATCTTGCATCCAACTTGTAGCTTCAACTCTGTTCTCTTGGCGATACCCAGGTGAGAACAGGAAGGCACCACAGTCCTCCTTGCTTTTCTTATTTGCTCCTCAGATCTGTCCTAAGAGGATGCCCTCCAGTCTCACCTATGTGAGAGGTGGGGATGCTGACACAGGAATGCACAGTCAACAAAAGCCAAACTTTACCTAATCCATATCACCATGAGGCTAGTGTGGCCAACAAAAGTTCTCATATCTAACTATCTACAGTCCCTTGGGCTTGAAGTTCCCTTCCTCAGTCCCACACCAAAGTCACCAAAGTCACAGACAGGCACCCTGTGTTATTTGTGTTTCTCTCCCTAGCACAGACTACCCAATATTTACTGAATAGAAGAATACTGAAGAGTAGGTAAGCAAAGAATGTTTATTAAACTGAACTGAACCTACACTCACATGCCTGCAGCCATTCACATACCATGGGGCATCTTTGCCTCACCTCTTTTTTTTTCCATAAAAAGAGGATAAATTAGAAAAGTTTAAGGCATGAAGAGAGAAAAGGCGAGATAGGATAAAACAGAAATATCAAGAAAATACTTTTTGTCCAGACATTTTTTTTTTTAAGATTTTATTTATTTATTTGACAGAGAGAGCCATAGCGAGAGCGGGAACACAAGCAGGGGGAGTGGGAGAGGGAGAAGCAGGCTTCCCACGGAGCAGGGAGCCCAATGTGGGGCTCGATCCCAGGACCCTGGGATCATGACCTGAGCCAAAGGCAGACGCTTAACGACTGAGCCACCCAGGCGCCCTGTCCAGACATTTTTATATTTGAAATCTCTTTTTAAATGAAATCTTTGTGGAATCCTAGTCCCTAAAATGAATAAAGGCAATTCTGCTCTGATCTAAAAGTGGTGGTAATTCATCAGCTCAACCCTTACTTCAATTCCTCTCTTAATTTCCCCATTGGCATACAACCCACTACAACCTCTCAAGATAGCCTGAGGCATCTCTGGAATGCGGTGTGAAAATCACAGGCAGTAGCAGAAAGAGCCCTAGGTCAGAGTCAGATCTGCTTGTCAGTTATGTGACCTTAGCAACTTCTGTTAACATCTCTTTACCTCATCATCCTCATCAGTAAAGGAAAAAATCATACTATCCAGGTCACAGGCCAAAACACAATATTATAGTAGTATATAGTACAATATTTGAATCTTGGACAATCCAATTTATTTGTCAAATGGAACAAAACAAAGAAAGATGTTATAGTTTGTCTATTCATCTAGACACCGTAAAAATTTTTTTTTCAATTTATTTAAACTAAAACAAAAAAAAAACAGTTCACTCATTTTTCCCATCCCACTGCCACCCTCCGCCTCTGGTAACTGTCAGTCTATGAGCTAGGTTTTATATATGCACACAAGTGGCAAGATTTCATTTTTTTATGGCTGAATAATTGTGTGTGTGTGTGTGTATATATATATATATCACAATTTCTTTACTCAACCATCAATCAATACTTAGGTTGTTTCCATGTCTTGGCTATTGTAAATAATATTGCCATGAACATGGGGGAGGCATGTATCTTTTTGAATTAATATTTTCATTTTCTTCAGATAAATACCCAGAAGCAGAATTGCTGGATTATATGGTAGTTCTACTTTTAGTTTTCTGAGGAACCTCTATACTATTTTCCATAGTGGGTACACCATTTACATTCCCACTGACAGGGCACAAGGATTCCCTTTTCTCCATATCCTCACAACACTTGTTATTCCTAGTCTTTTTGATAGTAGCCATTCTAACAGATGTAATTTGATATCTCATTGTGGTTTTGCATTTCCCTGATGATTAATGATGTAGAGCATCTTTTCATGTATGTGTTGGCCGTTCATATGTTTCCTTTGGAAAAATGTTTATTCGGATCTTCTACCCATTTTTTAATTAGATTGTTTTGTCTTGTTTTGCTATTGAGTTGTATGAATTCTTATATATTTTGAATATTAGCCCCTTATCAAATATATAATTTACAAATATTTTTACCCATTGAGTAGGTTGCCTTTTCATTTTGTTGAAATATCCCCTTAATTCTGCAAATTTTGTCCAGAGGAAAAATGCCATTCTATGTGAGAATATGTATGAGTATACTCATACTCACTCTATGAAAGTAGCCAAATACCTTAAACAAAGTTGTTCCCCATCCTTTGCACCTGTCTTTGTCAGGAAACACCTAGGGCTAATAAACACAGTATTTTCAAAGTCCAGTGATTTAATCTCATACTCATATTGGTTAAAGAACCAATAGTCAATTTGCTGGGATTTTTATTCTCCAGAGCCAGACAGAGGTCCCAAAAAAAACCAAAACCAAAAACAAAACAAAACAAAACCAAAACACAGCCATGGGAGACATTAGCTGGGTCAGGAGGATATCTATAAAACCTAATTTCTAACCAGAAACATACTATCAAGTTTTTCTCTGCATTTTCAAAGGGCTTTTCTCCTGACACTCTGAACCTCTTAACAAATAATTTCCTGATTTACCTGGGAAATCATCCAGGGTTGACCCAAATGCAAGATTTGGACCTTTAACCTGTATGTCAAACCCTCAAGCTAAACTAGTCAATGTTTTCAGACCAGTAAATACACAGTGACAGTGGATGCTGTAGATCAGAATGCTTTAGAGTGGGGTTGATAGCCTTGACTTCCTCAGCTCAGGAAGAAGATTAAAAATGACTTTTTGCTTACTTATAATTTGTAAGGATAGAATTCCCCAAGGTCTCTCTCAGCATAGGTAACAGACCTTAATTTATTCACGTTTGAATCTATCAAGTGAGCTATAATATAAACAAAACAAAGAGAATAAGATCACTTTGTCTGAGAGCATATGTGCCATGGTAATAAGGCAAAACACTCTCAGGGAGCTAGATATTGGGAATTATTTCATAATGACTCTACTGTGAACATTTACAGGCAAAGTCTCTATCCTGAACTTAATGGTGGAATTGAAGTGAAATGGAAAATAATGTTATTAAATTATAAAGCCTTATTAAAATTATTTTGTTCTTGATTGAGTTCCATAAATGTCCACCTTTGTATCAGGATTCAGTTGCATAAAACAAAGTCCACTTAAGCCAGTTTAAGTAGAAAGGGATTCAGAACTGAGCAATAAACAGCTTATATATCTCTGGGAAGGCTGAAGAAATAGACTTTATATTGAGTATTCATCCCTCAGAGCCACACCACAGAACAGGTCCACCAAAGAGTTGCTCCCTCTTCTAGAGTCAGGAAGCCTCTGGCTCCAAACCATATCCCAGTTGCCATGATCACAAATCATGTCATCAAAAGATTCAGTGCAGCTGCTGCCAGTTCCTGAATTAACTGTGCCCACTATGATCCACAGACGCACAAAGGACGCCATGTCCTGTGTTGTGACACCCACACAGCTGGTAGCTGGACACTGAGACCTCTGCTAAAGTGTTAGAAAAATAAAAAAACCTTCACAATTGGCCTTGACTGTAGAAATACTAAAAGCCTAAATGCTAAATACTACCTACCAAAAGAGATGGACCTTCACTTCTGCCTTCCAAATCCCATCTAACCAGCCAAACCCAAACCACATTCCTTATAGTAAGTGCAAGAGAATCTCTGTAATGTAGCTTCTGGCTTTCTAGTCTCTGCAGGTCTGGAGGCATACAGAAGGAGGGTGGAATGGCTATGAAGCACCGATTTTCCATATTCATGATGATGCTATTCTGGCTAAAAGCGTTGTTAGAATTCTAAGCAGGTGGTATAAGGCCCCATCTTGAAACATGGTCTCAGGTCTGGAAGGGACTTTAATGACCACCAGTCCATCTCCTTCAGTTAACAAACTGAGAACCAGAGATCATGACAGTTTTCTTAATATCACACAGCTAATTAGTGGCAGAACCAAGAAGAGACATCATATTGTCTGACTCAGTCTAGTCCTCTTCTCGTCTCCCCAGGTCTACCTCAAGATATTACAAATAGTAAAGAGTATGGCAATAACACTTCAATGTCAGATTTGGCCACATAAAATATGTATAGATAAATAATACACTGTGAAGGCAATTGGAAATACACCTTTTTCCAGGATTTACATGGGATATTAACTATTTATTGAGTGTCTCCTATATATCAGACACTGTACTAGGTATTGGAGAGAGGATGGTGACCAAAACAAATATGAGATATGTCTAACAAAGGAAATAGGCAATTTAACAATTGTCAACAATAAAGGGCAATGAACACAATGAAAGGAGAACTAGAGAGAGTTACAGACAAATAAAACAGAAGAACTGACCTAGTCTAGGTTTCAGGGAGGACTTTCTGGGAGAGAAAATGATATATAGTTGAGGTCTGCAGGGTAAGGAGGAGTTACACAGATGACAAGAGCTAGTTATAAAAGAAGAGGGAATGTCACCTATCATCTCTTTGAGGTAAAAGAAACTCAGAAACTGAGAGCAGCTGGGGTGCCTGGGTGGCTCAGTCAGAAGGAAGGAAGGAAGGAAGGAAGAAAGAGAGAGAGAGAGAGAAAGAAGGAGGGAGGAAGGAAGGAAGGAAGGAAGGAAGGAAGGAAGGAAGGAAGGAAGAAAGGAAGAAAGGAAGGAAGGAAGGAAGGAAGGAAGAAAGGAAGAAAGGAAGAAAGGAAGAAAAGAAAGAAAGAAAGAAAAAGAAAGAAAGAAAGAAAGAAAGAAAGAAAGAAAGAAAGAAAGAAAGAAAGAAAGAAAGAAAGAAAAAGAAAAACTGAGAGCAAGCTCAATACTTTTAAGCCACATGGAAAACTGAGCTTTATCCTAAGGCAGTGTTTCCCCAATTTCAGTCATTCACATTCCCAATTCATCTATTTTGCCTTGTCTCGTATTAGTTTCCTAGGGCTGCCTTAACAAAGTACCACAACTGGGTGGCTTAAAACAACAGAAATTTATTCTCTTGTAGTTCTGGAGGCTAGAAGTCAGAAAGCTGTTGGCAGGGCCATGGTCCCTCTGAAGGCTTTTGTGAAGGATCCTTCCTTGACTCTTCCTAGCTTCTGAAGTCATATTCTGAGATTCTGAGGACACGAATTTGGGAGGGGGGGGCACGATCCAGCACCATACAACCATCTATGTCATTAGTTACTTAATACTTTTTTTAAATCAACTCACTTTAACTCAATTCCTAAGCAATAATATCCATTAAACCATGTCTGAAAAGCTGATGGTATTTATTTCATACACAACAAAATAAAATTATGAAAACTAAAAAATCTTTGCCATGTACTAATATGATACCTGTAACTTCAGGAAAAACTGCCCAAAAAGATAGCTTAAGAGAAACCCTTAAGATAAAGCCCTCAGCTATTTTTACCTATGAATAGATACTGGAGAGTTATATAAGTTTGTCTTTGTGATGCATCCTAATCACTGATTCCCAACCCCGGACATAATTGAAAACCATTCCCAGGTCAATTAAATCAGACCCTCTGAGACTAAGTTTAAAAGCTACCCAGGTATCTCAAACCCATAGCCAGGATTAAGAATCAATAAAATTGTGATTCCTTTTAGGAGATTTTTTACTGAATTTATGTGATTGGTTTTAGCAGTGGTCTAAAGAAGAAATTAACAGGAATTAAAAGTTACTTACTAATTGATTATTTGTTAAGGATAATCCAAGTAGCTGAACTTTCTGCAGATAAAAAAAGTTAGCTAGACACTTATCCATGAAAGCTCATATTATCACAAGGAGGCATATTGAATTTAGGGAGGTATACTGAATTTATTATTTCTATTTTTTAATGCACCCATCCACCTAGCATTATACTGCTTTGGTAACACATATAAGAATCCAGTTCTCCTATTCAACTTCTATATTACTACTATATGCCTAAAAGCTATTGCGTGCATACAATATGCTGAGCATTCTTTTAAGAGCAATGCCTGTTTATCATCTAAATATTAAGTATTGTAATAACCGTATGAGGTATTACTTTTATTACCCTCATTTTACAAATAAAGAAACCGAGAGCATCAAGTTTCAATGACTTACTCAGGATTGCACAGTTAATGCATACCAGAGTTGGATTTCAAACTAAGGCAGTCTGGCTGGGACTGAGTCTACCTAACCTCTGTGCTTTCTCTGCTTGATCTGCAGAGCCACCACGGCTCCTTCTGCTCCCATTTAAGAGAAACAGCAAACTAGATAGAATCAAAGTAGTCATTTGCTTTTGGGAACACCTGTATTCCTGATGGAATTATAATTAATAGTGCATTAACCTCATGGTAAAAGCATTAATTACTGTTGATTTCTATTCTGACAACAAAGATGGACATTTCCAATTATTTCCTGTATTCATTAGCATGTTTCCTAGATGAAAAATGCTTCATCATCTGAGAAGCCTAACCTGAAGTCTACAAAGACATAATAGGCCAAATAATATGGACATATTAAATCTGAATAAAAAACTGCATAATAGCACATTTCCTTGGCTTTTATAACCACGCTAAATCAAAATATGGTTAAAAACAAAAGAAGACGATAGAAAACAACAATTTCTAGCAATATAAGCCATTAAAAGGAATAATGAATAAAGCTAATTCTTTGCACATACAGCAAAGCATTAACTGACAACCCAAGGTTCTATCAAAACTGTGCAGGCACAACTAAGTGCTGCAGGCCATTTGCATTGAATCAGCTTCCTGTTTAAAATATTTCTAGCCACTGGGAAATCACAGGTCATTCTAAATATTGGGTCCTGGTTGCAGTGGCTGCTATCTGCCTACCTTACATTTTTCTCCAGGATTCTTCCTGGGGTTAAAAAAAAAAAAATGCAACCCCTTCTGCATTAAAACCGCCTTCTACTGCCTAATTCATTCTTCCTTTCTATTCTAGTATCTCAAATGCTTTATACAGAGGAATAAAAGGCACCATGACAATTAATAAAATAGCCCTGAATATGAGATGATCACTCCAAAAAGCATGGAAGTGGAGACCAGTTGCTAGATGATACTACCTTTGGTTAGAAGCAAGCATCTAGGAATCAACTGACCACATCCATTTTTTAATATGTGACTAACTAAACTGGTGTATCCATTCTACTTTACTATGTAGGTCCTATAGTAGGGCCACCTGGACTTGAAATCCAGCACCACCACTTATGAAACATGTGACTTTGAACACTTTATGTAATTCCTCAGCCTATCTCTCATCTGTAAATTTAGGATAATAAAGCTACTTAGTTCATTGGTTATTGTGAGAATGAACTGAGAACCAAAACATATTATGCACTGGCACATGACTAGTACACAACAATTGTTAGCTTAGTTCTTGCATGACCAACAAACCAAAAATCTTATCACTTACATGACTGATGTCTAAGGGCCCTTCATCTTCATTATTCACAACGATTTAAAGAGGTTCTTTCATGCTGTTCCTGATGACCAACCAGATTTAGAAATAACAAAATGGGTTCTGCATCCTTACACTGCTCTTCATTGCATCTAGTTGCTATATGGACATTTTAGCTCCCTGAATGAGCTGTTTTTTTCCTAAAACAAAAGGACACGAAAGCTAAGCAACACTGTGTGTCTGTTTTTTACCAAAGTAGACAAAACACTCTAAGTTTATGGTGATTGAGAAATGCCTTAACCAACTCTGAGAAAGCCACAGTGACAATTAACCTAAGTCTCAGGATGAGCAAACCTTGGTCTCATGGTAACCTGACTGTTGTTCCCTTCCCCCCTATTCCTAGTCATTGGTAGCCAAGGCAAAGATTTCACACTAGTGCATGAACTCTGTGCTCCCATTCTGTATGTAGTCTGCCTTATTGTTACACATAAAGATGGAACAATCACCAACCGCTGAGGTAACAAGAGACTGGAATGACAAAAAAAAAAAAAAAAAAAAAGACAGTGTAATTATTCCCTGGTATGACAATAAGTCATTAGAGAGCACATGATTTTGTGACCTAGAATTTAACAGCTACATAGCCAAGAATAGAAATAGGTCCTACTTGCTTTTTTTTAAGGCCTACTTACTTTTATTTCACATTAGTGAATCACAGTATAATATGACCCACAGCTAAAAGGGAAATTAGAGTTATCAATGGCTCTGTGATAATTCACCAAAATCAACTTACTGATTCACAAACATCAAAGCACCAAAAATATATTTGCAAATCTCTTGTAAAGAGTGGAAATGGTCTTTTTTTTTAGAAAAAGTTATGGGCCACTTTTACATAGAAAAATAATTAAAATACACTACACTACACCAAATACATACAAACAAGGCCCAGGATAATCTGGAAAAGAAAGATTGAAAGAAAGAGAACAAAACACTACAGTGTGACAATACAGAGAAATATACAGATTAAAAAAAGAAAGAAAGAAACAAGAAATAACAACAACAACAAAGACAGAGAAATATGAGCTCACCGTTATCTCTCAGGATAAGCACCTATGTGTTCAGAAGAAATACCTTGATAAGCCACTGAGGACTGAGGGTAAGAACCCAGGGGAATCCTCAGCCAATCAAAGAGAATTTACTGATTTGCTCTAAAAAATAAAGGTAGAAGAGAAAAAGAAAAAAATGTGAGAGGGAGGGGCGGGTGCCCTGTTTGGAAGATGAAAACTTCACATTGGGATATTTAAATGGAAATCCTGTGCATAGAAGAATATGACAACTCTCCATAAGCCAAAAAATTTTCAATAAAGAGTATTCACCAGGGGTGCCTGGGTAGCTCAGTCGGTTAAGCATCTGCCTTCGGCTCAAGTCATGACCCCAGGGTCCTGGGATGGAGCCCTGCATTGGGCTCCCTGCTCAGCAGGGAGCCTGCTTCTCCCTCTCCCTCTCCCTCTGCTGCTCCCCCTACTTTGCTCTCTCTCTCTGTATGGCAAATAAATAAATAAATAATCTTTAAAAAAAAAGAGTATTTACTAAAAAAATCACAAAGCTTTTCATAATTGGAGTTCATCTGGAAATCAGTAAAGGGGGCAAGTTCTGTGTCCTGCCTTATAGAGTCAATAGCTAAGTGTAAAGTAGGGGGAATTTTTAATTTATACATGGAATACTGGGAGACAGAGATTAGGGTACCTGGAACTGGAAGAAGAGGAAGATTTGCAGAGAGAAAGTGGGAGAGACCCAATAAAAATGAGAAATATCCATCCTAGATGGCCAAGGATCTTTTAACAACAGTAATATTTATAATCCAATGTTAGTGTTGTTCATGTTCCGTGAATCTATCTCATTCAATTACTCCAAAACCTTCATTAACTTTAGGTTATAGCAATGTAGCTTATGTCTGATGTACTTCCTGCCAATAGCAATTATTAAAACATAATTATTTTGGACAAAATATGAAACAACTTTCTAAAGCCACTAGAGAGCAATGAAAAGCAGGCAAGATAAGGAGATAAGAGCCTTGAAAGAAGGGAAGCACCCTAGTCATATCTACATTTAACAGATTTTTCCATTTACAGTGCTCTGTAATCACCACTAACAGTACTTCCCAGGTGCATAGGAACGGAGCCCAAACAGAAAGGAGAGGTCCCCAGGGAGTCAGATGTCCATGTTTGGGGCTAGCAGAATGGTGGAAAATTGGAATGGTAAACCCAGAAAGGAGAATTACAGAAGGAAGAATCATAAAAACCTACAGAAGGGAAAGTTCCAATGCCCTCGAGTTGTTATTGACTTCTGAGCTAACATGCAAAGAGCAGAGCCCTTAGGAATCCAGCAGAAAGCAGCAGCCATGCAAGGATAAGAAGTGAGTAGAGATTTCAGTAGCTGTGTAGTAGCATGAATACAGCAATTAAGATCATGTCCCACATTTCTACTAAAAGGTCAAAGGATCTACACGTTAGAATTAAAGGCCATATCCCAGAACTAAGGACTGAACCTTTAGACAAAGGACAAAACCAAAATAAACCCACCCCAACAAAGTTTAGAACAAGCCTCCATAGGATCAGGCTGATCAGCCAACATTCTTCAGAAGGAGATAATCAAGTTTCTACACTATCATCCACAATATTCAATATATAAAATAAGTTAATAGACATGCCAAGAAAGATAATGTAACATAGGCAATAGAAAAAGATGATTAGATAACCTAGAGGGTGGAATTCTCAGCCAAAGATTTTTAAATAACTTTATAAATATTTTTTAATTGACAGAAAAGAAAGCATATGAGTGAATAATTTCAATAGAAATGTGGAAATTTTTTAAAAAGAATTGAATTGCATTTCTACAACTAAAAAAGTATCTAAAATGTTTTAAGTTATAGGATAACAGCAAGTTGAATACAAAAAAATGAGGAATGATTATTTTTGGTATGAAATTATATACCCATAAAAATTGTAAAATAATTGTGGGAGTAGAGTAGAACATTTTTAGACCTACAAGATCCCAAAATCTAACCATCCACACACGTCAAAGCTACAGAAGAAGTCATTAAAAGGAAGACAAGCAGCAGAACTCTCTTGAGTGTTTGAAGGATAAGGAAGGGAGAAGAACTAAATTCTCATTTTCCATGGAGGGTAGTCAATGAATAATGCCTGAAATTGACAACTCAAGAAGTAATAGTGTAAGTGTGTGTTTTCAAGCTATGGATAGTACCAAAATAATGAGCCAAAAGAGTTCAAAGTAGTTGCCTCTGGAAGAAGAACTTTGGGTCAGGAAGGTGAAGCATTCAGAGGTCTGCTCTTTTTCATAAGTATCGTAGAATACTTGACTCTTTAAATAATAAGACTGTTTAACCTTGATTAAAATAAAAACTGAATTTTTTTAAATGTTAAGAGATATATAATACCTGAGTAAGCAAAGAAGAGCAAAATTGGGACTTAGCCATAAAATAAAAAATGATTCTTCCATTAAAAAAAAAATGGGGGAGGAGGGATGTTTTAAATCTAGGGATTAGGTTAACTATTAAGGATACGGTTTCTAATTTTCATTTGAAAATTTTTCATAATGAGATTGACTTATTCAAGGGAGTTTATAAGAATTATTTTTAAAAAGTAATTTAATTCATAGAAATTTGGAGAAAAAAGAGAAATAATTATGAAATCAAAGAGCAAGAAAATGTAATAATCCCAAATGGCTGGGAATCTTACTGTATTTTAGGGAAGGAAAAATGTAAAAGCATTTTCCTTTAGACTGCAATTATAAAACTGTTCCAAAAAAAAAAAGAGCATAAACAAATTCTCTCCTGAGAAAGATATAAAATACTCATGGTAATGAATGCCATGGTCTATTGTGAAGGGAGCTATTTTCAGGCAACCTTGGGCTGACAGATGTATTACCAAACTCAGTGCTTTTACAGAGAGTGGTTAAATGAAATAGAATGTATTACATTCTCTGCAAGCATTTTCGATCCAAATCGACTTTCTGATGTACTTCAGAGATTCAACTATGGTCATATAATTATCCCAAGAAAAGTACAGAACTCTCTGTGCATTATCTATTTGTAAAGATGTTTACTCTTATTCTCTTATATTAAAAAAGTTTAATTAAGATTATAACTACTGTATAAATCATGCTGTAGTGATTATTAAACATAATTATTGTTTAATTATGAACAGAAAAAAATTGTTTTGTTTTAGTTGGAGAGGTGAAAGAAGACAGTAAAAGGAGGAAAAGGAACTGGCATTTATTGAGTGCCAATCATGTTTATGGACATCATATGGACAATTTTTATAAGTAGATATTTATTTCAGTTTCCCTAGAAAACAGAACCAGAGGCAAATATTGAGAGTTAATATTTCTTGGAGAGGGTTTATTTCAGGAAAGGAAGGATGAGAAAAAGGGAAATGAGATAAGGAGATAGAAAGCAATGCAAGGCATTACTGACATGTAATTACTGTTGCCTTGCATATTGACTTTAGAACCGAACCTCATGCGGGTGCCTGGGTGGCTCAGATGGTTAAGCATCTGCCTTCGGCTCAGGTCATGATCCCAGGGTCCTGGCATCGAGTCCCGCATTGGGCTCCCTGCTCCTTGGGAGCCTGCTTCCCCCTCTGCTTCTCTCTCTCTCTCTCTCCCTCTCTCTCTCTGTCTGTCTCTCCTGAATAAATAAATAAAATCTTTAAAAAAAAAAAAAAAAGAACCGAACCTCATGCAAGTGACTAGTGCTATGTATGCCAGCTTCCATGCTATCTGTCCTCGAAGGTATATAAAGCTGACTCTTTTTCCTGTGGGTTCTTCATGAACTCTATGGAAGCCCCTAGACATCTCCTCCCAGCATTGTTACTGGTATGTGGGAAATGCCCTTCTCAGGCCAGCCACACCCCACCCACCTCACCCCTTGTTTTCTGTCAGTCCACTGTGTTGACATGTTCTCACTGGTGAATTCCCTTTCCCATGTAGGTGGTTCTCTTAGACAGGAGCCAGAATGTCTTGAAGCCAGTAGCTCTCTCACTGTGGCTCACATCTGGGTCTTTGGAAGTACTCACAAATCCCAATATAACAACAACTCTCCTGGACCTGCCACCAGTGTAAGTAGCAGGGCTGTCTCTCCCCTCTACATGTTCTAGATGGGGGTCAATTATGACACAACTATTCCCCAAACAGCAAGGACTACATACAAAGCTCTCTGGGTAATCCTCACGGAAACCCAATTCAAGCTTGACATGAGGGCCACTCCTATACCTCACTCCTGGGAGACAGGGAGACTCACAGCTTAACTTTATCTAAGTAAAAGCTATCCATGAAGGATACCCCTCTCCATACTCTTGATCCCTTTTCATATATGGCTGAGGCGGTACAACAGTCTTAGAATTGACTTTTACCCAATTTCTTTGAAAATACTTCCTTTTTATCTATTACCTTAAGTTGGTATGCAGCATTTATTGTGTTATAGTGTCTGGGTTATGACTTCAATTGTAATATCCTAACATAGTTTTAATAGTGAAATGTTCAGTGGGATGTTTGATATACATTTTTATAGATATCTTTTATCAGATTAAGAAATTACCCTTCCATTTCTTGTTTACTAAAAAAAATTATCATGAATTTGGCTGAATTCATCAAATTGTTTTGCATCATCTGAGATAATCAAATGATTTTTCTTCTTTAATCTGCTTAGGTGATGAATTATATCAATAGATTTTTCTCATATTGAGCCAACCTTGCATTCCTGGAATAAATAGTTGGACAAAATATATAATACATATTTACTCATTGCTTGATTTGATTTGGTATCTTTTTCAAGGATTTTTGGTATATATTTACTCCCAATGTCCTTGTAGATTCTGGTATCAAGGTAATATTTGCCATTTAAGAGGAGCTGGAGTATATGGCAGAGAGAACCAGTCTGTGTTCTTCCCCTTCTTCTATAGTAATAGAACCCTCTACTCTTAGGTCATCTCCCAGATGCCCAAAATAAAGACTATATTTTGTAGACTCCCTTGCAACTTTGTATGACCATGTGACTAAGCTCTCATTGATGGGATGTAAGGCCACTTCTGGGATGTGTTTTTTTAGGAAGAGCACCCCCTGCCCCGCTTCTTCAATCCCTCTTCTCTCTCGCTGGCTAGAATAAGAATGAGATCGTGAATATTCTTGGACAGTGTGTTCAAAAGTACTGCCCTAGGGATGGTCAAGCAACAAGGTAAAAGGAGGCTAGAAGCACTATATTAGCCATGTATGACATTAAAGATTAGCTCTGCCAGACCCATCCTGGCCATCTACCTGCAGACTATGATGGGAGAGAGAAATACCACTCTATATTTTTTAAGCCATTATTATTTTGGTTCCCATGACACACAGATAAGCTTATATACTAACTAATATCGGAAGTATTCCTCTTTTTCAGTATTCTCTGAAAGAGATTGTGTAAGGTTAGAATTGTCTATTTCTTCAGTTTTGATAGTTTTACCCATAAAATAATCCAGGCCTTGTGTTTTCTTTTTAGGAGGATTTTCTGCTACTGATTATAGTCAAAGGTTCATTAAGATGCTCTATTTCTTCTTCAGTCACTTTAAGTAATTTATTCTCTTTTTAGGAATTTGTCCTTTTTACCCAACCTTTCAAACATATTGCCTGAGACTCTTATTATGGTAAGAAATAGTAAACTTCAAAGCTTTGGGGGAAGGGTTTCTGAATAAAAAAAAATATTTTTCCCAACTGCTATTCTTGGCCTTGTTAATATTGAGTTTATAAAGTGGAAAATAATAGAATTATCTTTAGTCCAGTGCTCCTATGGCCACTTGTTTTTGAAGTGAAACACCTGACCACTAAGACAGGGCAGTGGTGGGATTCTGTGTGTGTTGCTCCCTTAACTGAGTCAGTATTTAGGGGTGCGATCACTCCCTCACAAAGATCACTGCTGCCTGGGCAGAAATTCGATGAGCCAGCATCATGATAGCAGTGTAAGCTTGTGTGCCAGACAACACAGGGCCCCTCCTAGAGGAGCAAAGGCAGCGGGGAACTGCCCAGACCTCTGTTTTGTCTGTGAAAGACTGACCCTAGAGACTGAGATATGTTTGACCCTAAACTTGTAGTTCATCAAGATTACATATGGAGTAGGAGGCATATCTGAAATTATTAGCCTCCATATCTACCAAAAGAAATTTAGAGACTTAACAATACAGGACCCTGATCATTTTTGACTGCCACACTGTTGGTTAAATCATCAAAAAGGCTAGGTGATTTGACCACTATCCTACAAGTAATCCATGATAACTAACCAGAACTCTGTTCTTCATGACTGTAAGTCTGGTCAGTTTTCTACTTTACCACTTGATCTCCTTGCAAAGAGTACATACCCAGTAATATACTTACACTGACTCCTGCAAAATGATTTCTATAGATAATGCCAATAATTGATAGCCTTATTCCAACTGATTCAACTGACCCCAAAACTCTTTAATGTCATGCGTTTGAAAAATAAAAAAGACACATTCATTGGGTGCCAAGCCAAAAGAAAAAAAAAAAACAGACAGCAGCCCCACATCCACCCTCCTCCTGCCACCTTCATGGAAGATTGTCACAGGTCTGGGTATATTTCCACTTGGAGCATGATATTAATGTTTCCTCCTGAACCATAGTTAAACTGAAAAATTTCCCATTTTTCTCATCCTAGAGAGAATTAAAGTAGCAGGGCTGAGTCTCAGGATATAGTCCCATTAGGCTGGATAGAAGAGCCACGGTAGCAGTCTCAGTCTGTATCAAGATTTCTAACTTGTAGAGTAAAACTCCTAACTTTTGTTCATCAAAACTGAGATGGTTTTCACAGGACCTCAAACCAAAAAGCACCTAAATAAAATGATGGGGGGGTGACAATAAAAAGAGAGTCATTCTCATCGATTTGTGTCCTTCTAATTCAGAAAAAAAGGAGTTCTAAGTATGGTTGATCAACTAACAAGGAAAACATCTTTAAGAACATTTTTCTCTTGGATCTTATTGAACAATACAAACTTTGATATTTGAGCATACTTACACTCTAAACTCCTAACATTACTACGGCCTAGTTTTTGCTTTTGAACAGTTGCCAAATCCTTTGCAGAGGAAAGTTCCCAAACATTAGCTGAATCTTGTCTTAACTTTTTCATTCCAAACTTAAAGAAAGACTATCACAAACAGAACTTTAAGAACTATCTACCACTATCACAGTCTTAAGGGGGAGAAAAATCAATAGTAACCTCAAAACTATCTTTTATCTATTTGTTTACTGGATGTTTTGTGGCCTGTTGGTTTGTTGTTATTGTTTGCTTTGGTATTTTTGTTTGTTTTGCTTTTGTACTTCTTTTATATTACATCTCTATCCTGTTAAGTGGCAATAACTACTTACTGATTTACGTGCTCTAGGTCTCCAAACCATGTGTTGATCACTCTTTATTGCATTTTGTTATATGAAAGCTTCTCAATATAAATAGCTTTGTTTTATGTTTATTTTATTTGGTTATTTCTACAGATTTTCGGTTTCTTACAATCCTGAATTTCACCTGACTTGAAAATAAGACCACGGAAATCTGATTGTCCTTTTACTGGGTTTATATAACAGACACATCATATGAAGATTTAGAGAAGTTCAGCAAGACCTGGCTGTCCTTAGCGGTTCTACCGTCTTACAGAAGGGCTGGACATAAAAGCCCAGGGAAACAACAGCTTAAAGAATGGCTCTTGGACAAGCTTGAGGAATCAGGAAATATTTTATGTAAATCTTTCCTACACCATCAACTTGGTTCAATTAGGAACTGCATGCCGTGGATTATAAAAGAAAATAAATGGCAATGGCCATCCATCTCCTTATTTTCCTTCCCCTTGTTCCATGATAGGCAGGATGCTTTTGTTTTCTAGGCGTTCTCTGCCAGGATAATTGGAGCAGATGACAAGTGTAGTATTAATGAGCCAACTTCTTTGGACCCTGAAGTGGCTGCCCTGGAGCTGCTCTGCAAACTTGTTTTCTTCACTCAGTTTTCTATGAGGATTCGGTCTTAAGGAATCAGACGAAAAAGCAAAACATGCCCAGCAAAAGCCTATCCTACAGCTAGCACTCTGCCCCTTTCTAATGCCACTTCCTTTCCTCTCCTATATATTGAGGGTAGACCTGCTCCCCAAATTCAGACTGTTTCATCAGAAACAAAGTTTTAATCTTACCTTGGCTTCTTTCTGCCTAAGACCTAGTCTGAGAAGTGAGGGTTATAACAACCTCCGTTTCTTTATCTTATGTAGGGATTCAGAATATAGCACTTTTTAAAAAATTTTTTATTTATTCATTTGACAGAGACAGAGACAGCAAGAGAGGGAACACAAGCAGGGGGAGTGGGAGAGGGAGAGGCAGGCCTCCCGCCGAGCAGGGAGCCTGATGTGGGACTCGATCCCAGGACCCCGGGATCATGATCTGAGCTGAAGGCAGACGCTCAACGACTGAGCCACCCAGGCGCCCCAAGAATATAGCACTTAAGAGTCAATTTATTCTTATAGACAGGCTTCTGTGACCATACCATGCTTGATATTTACGCCTGAACACAAACTTTACTTCTCTCCTTAGGGGACATGATCATATCAACATTCTTTGAATTATTCCTATACAAATTGCTTTAGGCTTTCCTTTTCTTCATCCTCCAAATGATTCTTGCAAAGAGAATTTTAAGAAATTTCTTGCTCATTATGGTATCCACTATTGACTAAGCTGAATAATGAATGGATACAGGGGATAAATAAAAATTACTTCTTTTTGAATATAGAACACATATAATTTCCAGTAGAATAACAAGTTTCGGGCGCCTGGGTGGTTCAGTCGTTAAGCGTCTGCCTTCGGCTCAGGTCATGATCCCAGGGTTCTGGGATCGAGCCCCACATCGGGCTCCCTGCTCCACGGGAAGTCTGCTTCTCCCTCTCCCACTCCCCCTGCTTGTGTTCCCGCTCTCGCTGTGTCTCTCCTCTGTCAAATAAATAAATAAAATCTTAAAAAAAAAAAAAAGAATAACAAGTTTCTATCACTACTTATTTAGTTATTGTTCTTAGTTTGGATTGCTTGGATACATATCAACTAATAGGAATGATGTGGGTTTTTTTGTTGTTTTTTTTTTATATATATCCACTGGATAAATAATTAGTCAGAAAATTCTAATATATGTTATTTTGCTCTGCAGAAAAATCTTCAATAGAAAAGGATTTTTAAAAGGTGAGAAAAGTTACGAAAGTGAATCTCCTATCCTAATAGAAGTTTGAGATAAATATGCAGAGAGTATTTTTGTTAACCATCCAACTCCTCAGTAAAACTGGTAAGAATATTCTCTGTGAGCTGTCTTCTTACCCTTTAGTAATGTCATTCACATGAAGTAAGAGATAATTTGGCAGGTGGAAGAGGGAGTAAGGTTAGGCAGTGAACCAACCTAATCCAATCGGAGTGAGGGTAATCTAACCTGAATGACGTTTGGAAGTGCCAAAATGTCATGGCAAGCATCTAGGCCTACTATTTACACTAGAACACATCAGATCTCATGAAAGAAAGAGTAAAGAAGTCTTTGCGGGGGGGGGGGCGCCTGGGTGGCTCAGTCAGTTAAGCATCTAACTCTTGATGTTGGCTCAGGTCATGATCTCAGGATTGTAAGATCAAGCCCTGCATCAGGCTCGGCACTGGGTGTGGAGCCTGCTTAAGATTCTCTCTCTCCCTCTCCCTCTGTCCCTCCTCTCTCCTCCTACCTCTCTCTTAAAGAAGAAAGAAAAGAAAAGAAAAAAAGAAAAGAAAAGAAAAGAAAAGAAAAAAAGAAAGAAAGAAAGAAAGAAAGAAAGAAGAAAGAAGGAAAGAAAGAAAGAAAGAAAGAAAGAAAGAAAGAAAGAAAGAAAAGAAAAGAAAGGAAGGAAGGAAGGAAGGAAGGAAGGAAGGAAGGAAGGAAGGAAGGAAGGAAGAAAAAGAAAGAAAGAAAGAAAAGAAAGAAAGAAAGAAAGAAAGAAAGAAAGAAAGAAAGAAAGAAAGAAAAGAAAAGAAAGGAAGGAAGGAAGGAAGGAAGGAAGGAAGAAAAAGAAAGAAAGAAAGAAAAGAAAGAAAGAAAGAAAGAAAGAAAGAAAGAAAGAAAGAAAGAAAGAAGAAAGAAAGAAAGAAAGAAAGAAAGAAAGAAAGGAAGAAAAGAAAAGAAAGGAAGGAAGGAAGGAAGGAAGGAAGGAAGGAAGGAAGAAAAAGAAAGAAAGAAAGAAAGAAAGAAAGAAAAAAAGAAAGAAAGAAAGAAAGAAAGAAAGAAAGAAAGAAAGAAAGAAAGAAAAGAAAAGAAAAGAAGGAAGGAAGGAAGGAAGGAAGGAAGGAAGGAAGGAAGAAAAAGAAAGAAAGAAAGAAAAGAAAGAAAGAAAGAAAGAAAGAAAGAAAGAAAGAAAGAAAGAAAGAAGAAAGAAAGAAAGAAAGAAAGAAAGAAAGAAAGAAAGAAAGAAAGAAAGAAAGAAAGAAAGAAAGAAAGAAAGAAAGAAAGAAAGAAAGAAAGAAAGAAAGAAAGAAAGAAAGAAGAAAGAAAGAAAAAAGAAAGAAAGAAAGAGAGAAAGAAAGAAAGGAAAGAAAGAAAGAAACCTTTGGGACTGGGAGTCAAGCCTAGGTAACTAAAGTTAAAACACACAAAAAAAGAAACAAGAAATGGTGTTTCCCAACCTCTTGAGGAGGAGGGTAATTGATAACTGTCCATGAGCCAGGAGAAAGTCAATGTACCTGGGCCTCTGGTTCATAGTTGGTTAGGACAAGTATTATGAGTTCTCTGTTGAGTATTTTATAGGTCTACAAATTGAGAATTTGTCTCAATTTCTTCAAGGAAAAGGAATATAAAAACTGAAATACACAAGTACATTGGAAAAGTTTAAAAAATAATAACACTTGTTGGAAATAAATACTTCCTCATCATTAAGAACACCTCAAAATTGGTTAAGTGTGGTATAGGTTAATATTGTCACAAACTGGGAGCAGTAATAATGGCCATTACCACAGGAAATCTACAATAGACTCTAACACTAGATGTGAAATATTCAGGGAGCCTCAAGAAGAAAGTGGACTTAGGGTTAGGAGGGTGACATGAATCCTATAAAGGAAATAAGTGGGGTCTTATATAAATTGTTATTTCTAACCAATGGTAAGTGCACTAACGTATATTTAAATGCAATGAGCATGTAATGAAAGGAGAGGTAAGTAGGAACTTCGGTACTTAGAGAAGTTAGGCTCTTATCCTCATCCCCACTGCTCCTGGCACAGCCCAGCGACATGGCTATTCCCTGCAATGGTTAAGCTAAGTGGCACCTCTACATTCTTGACTTTGGTAATTGATGATTTTATACTAAATATTTTAAAATACTAAAAAGATAACAATGGATATAAATTTCATGAGCTACCAGAGAAGACAAAAGATGAAACATATTACACAATGCAAAAGAGAGCATATAAAGGAAACAAAAGAACATGAAAAACAGAAAGCATGCATCAAGATATTAGAAAAAAGGCAAAATATATCAATGAATAATAACAATTTAAGGGCACCTGGATGGCTCAATCAGTTAAGCCTCTGACTCTTGATTTCAGCTCAGGTCATGATCTCACATTCATGAGATCGAGCCCTGCATCAAGCTCCACACTGGGCATGGAGCCTGCTTGGGATTCTCTCTCTCCTCCCTCTGCCCCTACCACCCCCACCCCCCGCACACATGCTCTTTCTCTAAAAAATAATAACAATAACAATTAATTTTTACTATAAATATAAATTTTAAAGTTTGTGATGAAAGTCTCAAACATACATAAAAAACAGAAAAATATAATTTAAAAATCATATAGCCACTACCTAGATTCAGCAATTGATAATACTTTTCCAATTTGCTTCAAATATATATTTTTAGCTGAATCATTTAAAAAATAGTCACAAACATCAATTTATCTCACTCCTAAATACTTCAACATATATAATATTTTGCATATTTTCTTTTTGTTATATATACCTATTTATTTATATGTAATAACTACTTTCTTCTTCTATTTCCTTCCTCTTATTATTTATACAAGTTTATTGGGAAAAAATTTTATAATTTAGTCTTTAGGTAACAAAATATTTGGTGAGACTGGGAATGAAATTATGAGGTAATTGGTATAGTCATTGATTAGCACAGTTCCTGTTGGGATCATGTGACTCTTCATTCTGAAAAGGGGGGAAAATGTCTTCTCTTATATGATGGATGGCTGCATCTTGTAAGGTGGAAATGTAGAGTGTGTTGTGTGGAAGTTAAAATACGTGTAAAGGTATGCACATGATGCTAAGGAATGAAGTCGGTGGACTGAAACAGTTACAACTTTCTGCCTATTAGCTGTAATTCCACTCTTCTTTGTCCTGCTCTGTGATACTTCAGTGGGACCCTGTAGACATTTCTCCTTTGACAGATGGTTTTTATGTTAGGCTTACTAATTATAATCCAACTTCATTTTTCCAAAAAGATGTTACGTAAAATTTCCAATGCCAATTCCTAATAAAATCAAAGGCTCCAAAAAACATGAATTAAATATTTTCTTGAAGTAATAAAAAAATTCTATCTTAAACCAACATGTTGACATCATAGTTGATGGTAAAATAAAGCAGGTATTTCCATTAGATTCAGGAATGTCATAATTCATCAACATTTTCCTGAAAGTTCTGTTCAATGACATGAAGTGAAAAAGAAATAAGAGGTATAATGACATTTATACTTAAATTTAAAGGCAATGTCAATATTTACCTAAAAAACACATGCTGCACAGCCACGTGTCTATTCTATGCAGTGGTTTGAGAAAACTGACTAAAAACCAATTTAAAATATTGAGTTTATGTAAAATATCTACAGATTAGATCAATTTAGAAAAAGCAAAAGCTTTTCCATATATTGTATGAGCAACTTGTACTGAAAAAAATTAATTCACAATATTAATTTTAAAATATGTAGACATACAAGTTGAGAGCCATGAAGGAAAATTTAAGTAAGTAGAAATATAGATCATGTTCTAGAATAGTAAGATATCAAGTCTTATTAAATTAATATTCTGTAAAGATTAAAACAATCTCAATCACTGTCCCATTGGCACTTTTTTAAACATGGAAAATAATTCTCAAGTCCATCTGAAAGACAAATAAGTGTGATTAACTAAAAATTAGGGAGGAAAGTAATGGGGCAACAAAACCTGCCTTACCATATGTTACAATGTACTTTAAAAGTTATTGTAACATGTTGTTGCAGTACAAGAATCAATAGATAATGAAACAGAGTAAGTTGCTCTGGAACAGACTATATTTTTTGGAAGAAAAAATATATATATATATATGATAAAGTCTCCCAAACTAGTGAAAAAAATTAACAAATGGTGTTGAGAATATTGGTTATTTTTGGTGAGAGTGAGGGGAATCAATTAGGATTTTACACCTTACACCAAAATAATTTCTGGTTCAAGTTGAGTTAAAAGCAAAAGAAATTAAATCAAAGAAAGTTAGAATGAACTGTAGTTGGATATTTAACTAATGTCTAGATGGAAAATTATTTTTTCAACAAAAAAGCAAAGGAAAATATCACAAATTGAATTAAAAATCAAGTGGCATATGAGGAACAAATTTAACACAAAAAGATTAACATCTTCAATACATAAAGAACCCACAAAAATGAATTAGAAAAATCTTAATACAAAATGAGCAAAGGACATGAGCAGACAAGTCACACACCCAAAAGGAACACAAATGGCTAATAAATACATTCTAAGATATGCAAAGAAATGGATATTAAAACAGAGAAATGATATTTTTCAAATTAAAAATATGACATGTATAAGACTGGATAAAACACTGTGGCAATGTCTAAATCCGTTAGCATGAGTATAAATTGGTACAACTTTTTGAAGGATAGATTGGACTCATAAATCAAAGTCTTTAAAAAGTCCCATACTCTTTCCACCAATTATCCCCTTCTTGAAACCTTAAGCAAATAATCAAAGAAGATATTTTAAACATGGAAAATAATCATAAAAAGGCAAAAAAAATCAGAAATAAACTAAACATCTGAAAATATGAGAATAGCTAAATAAATTATGGACCTCCATAAAATAGAATTTAATATAGTCATTAAAATCATAATTTTGAAGAATATTTAAGACAGAAATTTTCAAAACATAATAGTAAGTAAAAGAGGAGAATAAAAACTTTGTAATAAAAATAACTCTGTTTTTTCAAACTCTTCAGATACACACACACCCTGAAAAAAAAAAAAGACTGAAAAACTATTTTTTAAAGGTTAACAGACATTACTCTGTATTTTTAGTAGCTTTTAATTTCTTCTTACCCCCTTCAATATTTTCCAGATTTTCTGTGGAAATCCTCTCTTACTTTTAATGGCATAAAAAGCGATCACAACGTATTGTATTGTCATGTGTGAAGGGTGCTGGCATACGCACTATTGAGTCCCCATTTGTGGTAAGTGCACTATTGGATAATTCAATTACTCTAAATTACCAACACTGAGGCAAATGCATGGGTTGATCTTAATCATTTTGTTAGCATTTTTTTTATGTAGCCCTTTTATTTTATTTATTTTATTTTATTATGTTCTGTTAATCACCATACATTACATCATTAGTTTTTGATGTAGTGTTCCATGATTCATTGTTTCCGTGTAACACCCAGTGCTCCATTCAGTTCGTGACTTTTAAATCGAAGTAAGCAATGCAAAGCCCACATTTTCAGAACCACTATCTATCGGCAAGACTTTCATTGGATGAGAAAACAGGTCTATGCTTATTTGGGTATAAGTAGAATTAACAGTGAAGTAAGAAGAGAAGAAAGCAAGCAATTCCAAAATCATTCAACTGCAATTTACCCAATACCTGATTTTGAGAAACCAAGTGGGGTTGGCCGTTGATCTTTCATTAAATGTACTGAGTATGGGACTCAGAAACTACAACCTCCCCTTTAACTTTGATGTGTCATTTCTACAGCTGATTTATCACCGAAGCAAGTCTGACTCTAGCAGTGCTGGGAGCTCTCATTGTTTCATCTCAGAGGAATGAAAGGCAGCCTGAATATCTGATGGTCTTTTGGATTACAATTAATTTCAGTGGAGCCAACTTAAGTTTTTGAAAATCAGTGTCATCATAATCTTCCTCTGTTTCCTTACCCTAAAAATAGACAAAGGAGTTTTCTAGTTCTAAAAGTGTAAATCTAATTTTGTGGTTGTTTTCAAAATTATCAATGCATGACAAAAACCCAAGAAAGGGTTTTAATACGACGTGAAGACTGTTGTGTACAGACGTTTGTTAATGAATTCCACTTTACATTCAGAGGTACTGACAACGGGGATAGTTTCAAGGGCTAAGAAAAGGCTAGTAACCTTTAGAGGTTTACCACTGGTTCACTTTTCCAGCATTTTCTGAAAGAAGACCATAAACTGAGTAACAACCAGCAAATAACTTTCAAAACTACCTCCACTTTTTTCCCCAGTTCTCTGGGAAGAAGATCGTACTAACTATTCTGACTTTTGAGAAGACTATGCTTGATCACTTAAGAGGAAAACATAAGAATAAGAGAGTAAGAATTGATTTATCACTTTCAAAATTGTATCTGAATGGAAGTAAAAGAGAAAAAGGAAATTGGTAGAACAAACAATGTAATTGATTGTTATATTTTCTTATTTTTTCACATAAAGGATAGGTTGTTAATCTTTTACCAGGAATCAAACCCTAATGAGAAACGTATTTGTTTTGACTTTTTATAATTTCCAAAATTATTATGCAAAATGTGAAATAAATTTCATCAGTTTTAAGAAAATTACATAACAGTCTTCATATCTACTATACAGCATCTGGTTTTGCCTACGCTGTGGCTATCTATCATTCTGACTTTCAGTGAACAACAGGTTCAAGAGTCCATACAAAAATGATGCTAATTGGGCAGATTTCCTAATGTTTGCAGACTCCAATTTTAATTATTTTACATTATCTCTAAAAAAATAATTTTAGCAGTGAATAATATCAATATTATTAACATACATAAAATATGGTCATAAAATATTATAAATCAAAGTTAACATGTTGGTTGAACACAAGGTATAGTTTACTTTTCATTATAAATTTTAAAAATCTGTTTCCAGGTCAGGACAGAAAAGAAAAAAAAAAGAAACAGCATTAACTCAAGAAAAAAATTAGCTCTTCAGTCAGAGCTTGACATAGCTTTTATACCATGAACAATAAAACCCTAGCATGATGAATCAGCAATAGTTCTCAAGGAGAAAAGAGAAAAACAAATATGTCAAGAAAGAGTGAATTTCCATGTTTTGTGATATGAATAACCAATACTTGATGGTAATTCATTATCCAAAAGACAGGAAAAATTCAGTTTTTTACAGAATGTGAAAATGAGATATCAGATATAGTTTTAATTATTAAGTTATTTATCAAAATCCATATCTGGCTAAATCCATTATGTCTTTATTTGCTTTGAAGAATACCTGATTATTTTTTTAGCCTGACACAGTAATTCAAAATCATATCTTTCCTGAATCCTTTCCTTTTCTTTCTACTTTTTTTTAAGTTGTATCGAAGAAGAAAGTAACTGCTCTGAAGTCTGAAACTTGTATACATGGTAGTGAGTATTGGCCACTCCTCTTCAGTACAATCTGTACACTGCAAACATGTGGGCCTGGGATTTTCCCACTGAGTTGAGGATAGATTTTTACTTTCATTCACATATCGAAAGTATGGATCATTGGGGTTGACTTAAAGAAAACTATAACTGTTAGTATTTCTACTGACATGAACTATATCTTCAAGGTTTATGTTCAGTCCCTTTGCAAACAACAAATAAAAATAAGGGTATCATTCTGGAAGAAGAGGTTTTGTACATTCTGATGGCAAGAATAAAAAGAAGTAAAGAAGGGAGGGAGGGAGGGAAGAAGAGAAAAAGGAAGGAATGAAGAAAGAAAAGGGGTGTGAAAAAGAACACATATGTGCCTCATATTTTTGAGGGAGAACTTGATTTGGGGTCAGATTTTGAAATATTGTAGTTACTACCATAGGAAGTACACTCATCAGTCCAAGGTAAGAAATGTCTGTCTCAACAAAAGACAAGTTCTATGCAACTCAAAATTTCTGCTTGAGTTTTTTGTGTTCTTCTTTACTAATATTGACCACCACCGAAGCCTAAGTAGCTTAACAATGTTTGCTCTATACAAGGCACTCAAGAATATGTCTTGATTGGGAGGGACTGTCAACCTTTGAAAAGTCAACACTTTATCCAAATTAGTTTTCATATAATCACTTTTTGACTTCGGATCTATGGAAATGAGTAGTGCCTGGGAAAAATGACTGGCACTTAGCCTGTGATATTAACCTTCTATAAGTTAGCTGGGACCATTCGTAACTTTTGGTAAAATAAATCCTTAAGAAAAAAATGCACATTCTCAACTTTTAAGAAATTTATAAATAAAAATTCTTTTTCTTTTAATGGAAAAGTATTTGATGGATAAAGAAGAATGTGAAAAAGACACTTAAGTTTTTTCTTACTCTACTTATCATCAGTGAAAACAAACCTCATCATAAGCAACATTTTGTTCTAACACAGAGTCAAAAAGGACAACTAAGTCCTACTTAGTCTTTAGTGTCTCATGACTAAAGTTTTTTTTAATTTGAAAATGATAATCACAGATCTCAGAAACTTCACATTATATTTCTCAAAGGGATTAAATCCTTCTAATATCTAACTTCTGTAAGCTATTTATTTTAAATCTTGCAATAATAATTATGAATGTGCGTTTAGACTAATCAAGTTGTTAAAATCATTTTTTTATATATTGGCATTTCCCTTAAATACATCTTATTATCTTACCACGGAGAGGTGGTCACTGAAAGATTTTTATCCCCTGCTTTTTTAATGTGTTGCTAGCGACAAATCAAGTAATTTTGCTAACAAGGAATAGTAATTATTATGAAATTGAAACACACAGGTAATTCCAAAATATGTTTTTTTAACCACTGGTAGTTTTTTTTTTCTTTTCTCACCTTCCAATTTCCCAACCAAGTCTTTAGGTGGAAGTATTGAATATTTTAGTCTCTTTTTGCTTCATTTCCTTTATTTCTCATCCCTGACCTCTAGTGGAGGCAAAAGGAGAAGCAACATGACTACCAAATAAGCATCAAGAAAGCTAGATATCAACTGACATCAACTGAGAGCCAACTACCTGTGAGGCACCATCCTAGACCATTTTGAATTTTATAAACCTAGTGATCTTTTCTTTAAATGATGGAGAATGACAAGAGATTACCACCTCTTTATTTATCTAAGTAAAGACAAAAATTTGGAAGCAATAACTAATCTCAACATGATTTCATGTTTAAAATAAGAGATTTTGACCAAAAAATAGAAAAATTTGTCTCAACATAATTACAGTTTTTTTTTTAAATTTTGTATCATCAGTTTTAAGGAAAATTAATTTTTTTTTATTTTTCTTATTTGGCTGAAGACTAGAGTAAATTTTGTCCCAGTTCAGTATTTAGCTGTGGAATCGTTCCTGGTAAATCCTGGTTTGTGGGGTAAAAAAGATGTATAATACACCATTTCTGCCTTTGAAAAATTTAGAATGTAGGAAAGAGTTAAGAGTAAGGCACAAAAAATTAAATGAAGATAAACAAGAAGAACTGCCAAAAGAAAGGCAAGATAGGAACAGCTGATGTGTATTGGAGGACTTGTGGTATGCCAGTTGCTTGCCAGGAACATGTATGGTAGGTACTGTTCCTAACCTTGCTCCCCATGAAGAAGGAGGAAACTAAGGCTGGGAAAAGGTATGCAACTTATTCTAAGTGATACAGTTTGTAAGTGATGAGCTAAAATTCTAACTTGTATCTATTAGACCCCTCTGTCACTGGAGGAATTCAGGCAGAAGCTAGAGAACTTGGTTGAGGGACCACAACAACACTTCAATCCTTCCCCTTCCATCTCTAGGAGGCCAGGTTCACTAGGGGATTGAGAACTCAGAGGAGCTTGACTAAGAGGTCAGGGTGGGGGTTTTGGGGTGTCAGGGTATGTGTGTATTTGTTGTCCACATAGAGGAAAGAGTTACAGCAAGCTTTAGTGAATGAGGATTTCACTGCATAACATGGGGGGGGTGGGGAAGAGCAGATGATTTCAAGTCAAACTTCGTAGAATACTTCCATTCAAGAGACAGGAGGATAAAATAATACTGGCAAAAGAAACATAAGCGTAATCAGAGTAACAGAAGAGGCGATATTTATGGATAAACAACCCACAGAGAAGCATGAGTAACTGTGCATATATGGAAATATTAGACATCCCTATTAACTAACTTAAGAAATATTACCACATCATTATATAATTAAGTCATATCAGTCTAAATTTCAAATGAAAGGTTTTCAATTTGTAAAATTATAAAATCATAAATCAGAATGGCTAGACTCTGTTCTTTTTAAGGCTTAAAGCTATTAGGGAAGAAACTGCCACTGAGAGTTCTAAATCTTTTTTTTTTTCTCTCATTTCCCTTTTTTCACATGAATACCTTGAACTTGCATGAAGATGCAGCCTGTCCTTTGAATTTGATTGTCTTTATTTTATGCTTGATTTGAGGCTAAAATTCAGTTGTATATTCTCTGAACCAATGTGTCTGTCTGCCTCTGAAGTACATGTCTCCTCTTGAATATCTTTACAACCCGTAATTAAATTTTAAATCTTCTATTCATTTTCAACCTATATAATTCCCCCAGACTATCTGCTTTTGCTCATGAATGTGAATTGCCAGAACTCTGGAAATAATTATCCAATTTTTCCAAGTGTAAAATGTGGGTCTTGGGGGTATATTTTGGCTCCCAGAGGTACCAAGAATTAATGAAAGCCCCCAAAAGAAAAGCAAGAGAAATGGCATAGTGTCATATGAAGTTGAGCTCAACATCCCCATATTCAAAGGGTAAGATGTCTGAAAGCCTCTTCTTGGTAAATCTAAATATTGCTAGGAAAGAGTTCTCAAAACTATATAGCAAAGGGACCCAAGGTTCATCAGCTTCTGAATGTTTTCTCAAGGCCTCGATGCTGACTGGTTACCATTTCGGAATAATAAAAGGAGAGAAACTCAAATATCAGAATGCCTTTTTGAGGAAAGAGAAGTCAGAAAGTGGTGATTTTTCTCAAGATAATCCCATCACCTGATTCCATCTCAATATATATAACAGTGATGCCTCATTGATCCAAAACCTTTGGGGAAAGCCAACTGAAGCCTGCTCCTTTAGGCAGGATGATACTGGAATCATTCTTGTTAGAAAGCCTTCACCGATGCCCTGCCTTACTAAACAGAAGATGCTGCTCTTTGTTTCATGCTTTCTTGATGACTTGGACACTCATCCTATGAACATCAGTTATTGTTCTGTACAGTTTGTGGTATGGAGATGCCTCGAGAAGCTACCAGGGAATACAGAACCATCTTCCTTTGGTTGAGTGGCTTCTATATTTCTTCTGACTCCACCATCAGCCATGATAGTGTCTACTGCTATAGGGTCTGTCCTTTCTGTTTCCAATTGTTTTACTACTATGTACAGAATTCGGAGGCAACTTATACAAAGCCCTAAGGATTTACAATGAATAATAATTTTTTTGACTCAATAATAGTGTACCACTAAAGATATGTTTGGTTCATTTCTAGGATCAAGTCTATATACCAAAGACATAGAGCTACCAGAAGTCCAAAGTCTAAGAATTTAATCCTAATTTTTCTTTTTCATAGCATAGCTTCTTTATCTCCATTTTTGACATTGAAACATGTCAAAGAGTTGGCAAGACATCAAGGTCATGAAACACCAAAGCTATACAATATGGTTACATAAGTAAAATTACCTTTTATGAGTTACTAAATTTTTATTGAGCACTTAGTGTATGCCAGATGTGATAAATCCCTTAGTGTATGAGCCCTCTGAGAGTAAAGATTGAGTCCGACCTTTATATCTGCAGTGTATAGCACAACAGATGTATAATAAGTATATGTAGAAAACAATAAGTAATGGAATTACAATATTCATCTTGCCAAAAAGAACACTGGACTCAAAAAGTTAGGTGATTTGTCCAAGTTTATACAGTTAGTGAGTGGCAGAATCATGACTTTAGCCCAGATCCTTTAATTTCAAACCTTTTGCTTTTCCCATTATACCAGCTGTTCTATGAAATTAACCTATATATGAAAGTCTATATATTAATGATTAAACAAGTTAAACTCCAAAACACAGTAGTTTATATAAGATGTAAACTTATTTCTCTCACATAATTCATGAGTGGGTGGTCCTAAATCCTTGAGGTGACCTGCAATCCCCAATATGCTGCTTTTAATTCTACATTCAAGGGGGCTGCCCCAGCTAGGGCTTCTCTGAGCCAACAGGAAAAGAGAACGAGACCAGTGAAGTGCAGCTGAATTCCTTTCAAGGGACATACCCCGGAAGCTATCTGTTCATATCTTTGTGCCCACAATCTATCCACATTGTCAACTGGGGCTGTGTGCCCAGCTAAAATGTGGGTATTGCATTGTCAAAGAAGGAGTAAATGAATGCAGCTGGATAACTAGCCGTCTGTGCCATAGGCCATTAACTACATACTGTTGATAACTGGCCAGACTTCTTCCTGTTTGTCCTTTTGATTTCTCATTCTGCATTTACAACTGCAAAAGTAAAAGGAAGAAATTATACTTAAATCAATCCATTTGTCCAGGACTAGTAGCTCTGACTGAAAGAAGTTTGAGGGGATTGTCTGAAAACTATTGCAGTTCCATCTTTCATTTGCATAAAGAAGTAAGGGCAAGTTCAACATGGTGGGCAGAACACACATATTTGTCTTCTTGCCTCCCCACATTCCCTGGAAATGCAGAAAATATAAAAGCCCTGGAAAACAGAGGAAACTGCCTTAGTTAATCAAAAAATGTTAAAGAATTCATGGAATAGAAAGAGAAGATAAGACTGCATTAAAACCAGAGCGGGGAGCACCTGGGTGACTCAATCGGCTGGGCATCTGACTTCCACACAGGTCAAGATCCCGGGGTCCTGGGATGGGGACCTGCAGTGGACTCCCTGCTCATCGGGGAGCCTGCTTCTCCCTCTCCCTCTGCCACTTCCCCTGCTTGAGCTCTCTCTCTCTCTCAAATAAATAAAGTCTTAAAAAAAAAAAAAAAACCAGAGCAGGCAAAACTCCAACAATAACAAATGCTTAAGGGTACCACCACAGAGATAAGAGCCATTCTTTTTTTTTTTTAAGATTTTATTTATTTATTTGATAGAGAGAGAGAGCACAAGCGGAGGGAGAGGGAGAAGCGGGCTCTCCACTGAGCAGGGAGCCTAACATGGGACTCGATCACAGGACCCTGGGATCATGACCTGAGCCGAAGGCAGATGCTTAACTGACTGAGCCACCCAGGCACCCCAATGAGAGCCATTCTGACTACGTGTGGCATCAATAACCACAGGGGAGGGTGATAGGGAATCATTATTAAACATTGCCTACTGAATAACTGGCTGGGTGTGGTATTTGCCTCCAAGATTAAGCAATGAAAACTGCTTTCCAAAAAAACAGGGTGATGACTAAAGGGTAGAGTTTGTTCCCCCTCCCCCACCAGGAGGAACTCTACATATCAGTACAAAAAAAAGAAAAATAAAGGTAACTCCAACAAAAGTGAAATGTATAAAAGCATTTAGCAATGGAGTAAAGCATTTGTTTGTTTGTTTGCTCGCTTGGCAATGGTGGGAGTCCCTGAGGGATTAGCTACTCTACTCTTATAAACCATAAAAGGAAACTTCACTTATTGATACATTCTGCCCACTTACACAGAGCTGATAAATCAGTCTTTTAATTCAGGGGAGAGGACTCAGCAAAAAGAATTACTTGGGAAAATCCACACCAGCAACCTTTAATTGTATGTTTAATCCTTTATATATAAATATAAATGGATGATCAATAATCATTAGACATTTGATGAAAATCGAGGGAATGGACATGTTTTGACAATGATAATTGGGGGCACCTGGGTGGCTCAGTCGCTTGAGCATCAGACTCTTGGTTTCGGCTCAGGTCATGATCTCAGGGTCCTGGGATGGACCCCCGCACCTGGCTCCACACTCAGTGTAGGGTCTGCTTGTCCCTCTCCTTCTGCTCCTCACCACCCCCAACCTGTTCTCTCTGTCTCTCTCTCAAATAAATAAATAAATAAAATCTTTAAAAAAAGGAAAAGAAATAAAAATTGGATGAAATGTTCAAGCTATCATGATGCCCTTTATCCTGTCCAGCATGTAGCCTAAGCTAAGAGGCACAGTACCTGAGGGAAGAGTGAAGGTGCCATCAAACATACCGAGAGGCAGCAACACTGGGGAGAGTTCCCACAAGATAACAAGGGATGGGACAAAACCCTTAAGAGAAGAGAAATAATAAAGATCATAGAGCAGAAATCAATGAAATAGAAACCAAAAGAACAGTAGAACAGATCAACGAAACTAGGAGCTGGTTCTTTGAAAGAATTAACAAGATTGAGAAACCCCTGGTCAGACTTATCAAAAAGAAAAGAGAAATAACCCAAATCAACAAAATCATGAATGAAAGAGGAGAGATCACAACCAACACCAAAGAAATACAAACAATTATAAGACCAAATTATGAGCAACTCTATGCCAGCAAATTAGATAATCTGGAAGAAATGGGTGCATTCCTAGAGATGTATCAACTACCAAAACTGAACCAGGAAGAAATAGAAAACCTGAACAGACCTATAACCACTAAGGAAATTGAAGCAGTCATCAAAAATCTCCCAACAAAAAAAAGCCCAGGGCCAGATGGCTTCCCAGGGGAATTCTGTCAAACATCTAAAGAAGAATTAATACCTATTCTCCTGAAACTGTTCCAAAAAATAGAAATGGAAGGAAAACTTCCAAACTCATTTTATGAGGCCACCATTACCTTGATCCCCAAACCAGACAAAGACCCATCAAAAAGGAGAATTACAGACCAATATCCCTGATGAACATGGATGCAAAAATTCTCACCAAAATACTAGCCAATAGGATCCAACAGTACATTAAAAGGATTATCCACCACGACCAAGTGGGATTTATCCCTGGACTGCAAGTTCGGTTCAACATCCACAAATCAATCAACGTGATACAATACATTAACAAAAGAAAGAACAAGAATCATATGATCCTCTCAATAGATGCAAGAAAAGCATTTGACAAAGTACAGCATCCTTTCTTGATCAAAACTCTTCAGAGTATAGGGATAGAGGGTACATACCTCAATATCATAAAAGCCATCTATGAAAAAACTACAGCGAATACCATTCTCAATGGGGAAAAACTGAGAGCTTTCCCCCTGAGGTCAGGAACGCGGCAGGGATGTCCACTCTCACCACTGCTATTCAACATAGTATTAGAAGCCCTAGCCACAGCAATCAGACAACAAAAAGAAATCAAAGGCATCCAAATTGGCAAAGAAGAAGTCAAACTCTCACTGTTTGCAGATGATATACTTTATGTGGAAAACCCAAAAGACTCCACCCCAAAACTGCTAGAACTCATACAGGAATTCAGTAAAGTGGCAGGATATAAAATCAATGCACAGAAATCAGTGGCATTCCTATACACCAACAACAAGACAGAAGAGAGAGAAATTAAGGAGTCGATCCCATTTACAATTGCACCCAACACCATAAGATACCTAGGAATAAATTTAACCAAAGAGGCAAAGGATCTGTACTCAGAAAACTATAAAATACTCATGAAAGAAATTGAAGAAGACACAAAGAAATGGAAAAACGTTCCATGCTCGTGGATTGGAAGAACAAACATTGTGAAGATGTCAATGCTACCTAGAGCAATCTACACATTCAATGCAATCCCCATCAAAATACCATCCACTTTTTTCAAAGAAATGGAACAAATAATCCCAAAATTTGTATGGAACCAGAAAAGACCCCGAATAGCCAGAGGAATATTGAAAAAGAAAAGCAAAGCTGACGGCATCACAATTCCGGACTTCCAGCTCTATTACAAATCTGTCATCATCAAGACAGTATGGTACTGGCACAAAAACAGACACATAGATCAATGGAACAGAATAGAGCCCAGAAATGGACCCTCAACTCTATGGTCAACTAATTTTTGACAAAGCAGGAGGGAATGTCCAATGGAAAAAAGACAGTCTCTTCAACAAATGGTGTCGGGAAAATTGGACAGCCACATGGAAGAATGAAACTGGACCATTTCCTTACACCACACACAAAAATAGACTCCAAATGGTTGAAAGACCTAAACATGAGACAGGAGTCCATCAAAATCCTAAAGGAGAACACAGGCAGTAACCTCTTTGACCTCAGCCGTAGCAACTTCTTCCTAGAAACATCGCCAAAGGCAAGGGAAGCAAGGGCAAAAATGAACTATTGGGATTTCATCAAGATAAAAAGCTTTTGCACAGCAAAACAAATGGTCAACAAAACCAAAAGATTACCAACAGAATGGGAGAAGATATTTGCAAATGACATATCAGATAAAGGGCTAGTATACAAAATCTATAAAGAACTTAACAAACTCAACACCCAAAGAACAAATGATCCAATCAAGAAATGGGCAGAAGACACGAATAGACATTTTTCCAAAGAAGACATCCAAACGGCCAACAGACACATGAAAAAGTGCTCAACATCGCTTGGCATCAGGGAAATCCAAATCAAAACCTCAATGAGATACCACGTCACACCAGTCAGAATGGTGACTAAAATTAACCAGTCAGGAAACGACAGATGTTGGTGGGGATGCGGAGAAAGGGGAACCCTCCTACACTGTTGGTGGAAATGCAAGCTGGTGCAGCCACTCTGGAAAACAGTATGGAGGTTCCTCAAACAGTTGAAAATAGAGCTACCATACGATCCAGCAATTGTACTACTGGGTATTTACCCCAAAGATACAAATGTAGGGATCCGAAGGGGTACGTGCACCCCGATGTTTATAGCAGCAATGTCCACAATAGCCAAACTGTGGAAAGAGCTAAGATGTCCATCCCCAGATGAATGGATAAAGAAGATGTGGTGTGTATACACACACACACACACACACACACACACACACACACACACACACACACACACTGGAATATTATGCAGCCATCAAAAGGAATGAGATCTTGCCATTTGCAACGACGTGAATAGAACTGGAGGGTTCTGTGCTGAGTGAAATAAGTCAATCAGAGAAAGACATGTATCATATGACCTCACTGATATGAGGAATTCTTAATCTCAGGATACAAGGTGAGGGTTGCTGGAGTGGGGGTGGGGTGGGAGGGATGGGGTAGCTGGGTGATAGACATTGGGGAGGGTATGTGCTATGGTGAGTGCTGTGAATTGTGCAAGACTGTTGAATCACAGATCTGTACCTCTGAAACAAATAATGCAATATATGTTAAGAAAAAAAAAAAGAAGAAGAAGATAGCAGGAGGGGAAGAATGAAGGGGGGGAAATCGGAGGGGGAGACGAACCATGAGAGACAATGGACTCTGAAAAAGAAACTGAGGGTTTTAGAGCGGAGAGGGGTGGGGGGATGGGTTAGCCTGGTGATGGGTATTAAAGAGGGCATGTTCTGCATGGAGCACTGGGTGTTATGCACAAACAATGAATCATGGAACACTACATCAAAAACTAATGATGTAATGTATGGCGATTAACATAACAGTAAAAAAATTTTAAAGGGAAAAAAAATAAAAACACAAACTGGGGTCAAAAAAAAAAAAAAGAAGAGGAAAAGACAGAGGGAGAAAGACAATATCCTTCCCTCCTCTCACCTCCCACCCACCCAGCCTGTATGCTATTCCAGGTGGTGAGCAACACCACACCTGGCAAACATGGAAACGAAAAGAGATCTAATTTTTCAAAGTCAATAAGAATGCCAGAAAAAATATTAAAAGAAGTGGCTCCTATGTTTGCAGAGAGCTATCTAAAGAGTTAATATCTTCAATGCTTGAATACACTCCACGCCTTGTGGGGTCTATGGCAATGGTTAGGAGAGTTCTGCTCTAAAGCATGCACCACCATCACGTCACCAAAGCAGCTCTTGCAAATTACAAAGGTCACTAACAAACTCTAAGTCGCCAAAGACCGCAGGCATTCTTTTTGGTCTTCATCTTACTTTAACTCTCAATATCATTTGATACGATCACCTCTCCCTTGCTTCTTAAAGTCTTTTTGTTCCTTTGGTTTCCATCATACCATAGACCCTCACATGCCCCCTCTCTCTGTCTCCTTTGCACTTCCATGCATTTCACAGCCAGGGTCCTGGCAGAAAACACATGATACACTAGAGTTAACAGAAGATTCTTTCCAGGTGCAGCAGGGTTAAAGCAGAGCACCCAGGGACGAGTCAACAGGAAGTCACTACCTCTATGTTTAAAGGGCAAGAGGAGGAAGAGCTGTTACCCAGTCCTAGAAACCGCTTGAATCCCTGGAAGATAGGATACCTGAGAGTAGTTACAATAAAGAAGCACAGCCTCACCAGAACCATATCCAGGCAGTGAGGGAACAAAGAGGGGGTGGGAAATAAATCCCCTGACCCCTTTCTTTTCCTACCCTCAAATCCCACCAATGCTTCCTATTACCTGGCCTAACCGAAGCCAAAGGCAAGAAAGCCAGGTGGCACAGTCGGATGAGATAAACACCCCTCTCTCCCAGCACAAGCAGGGCAGAGAAAGGCTGGGAGTAGATGGAACAGGCAAACCGAAAATCATCAGTCTGTTCCTCCAGGCCCAGGTGTTAATTTAGATTTAATTTGAATGTTGGAGCTCCCTATGGCTCGAGCTCAGGCTCTTTCCACTTCTCACCCTGACCTCAGTATGGGGGCAACCTCATCTATACTCACAACTTCAGTTTCTATCTATAATCAATTGGCCCTCAAATATATATCTCTTGCCCAGTCTCTCCTCTGAGTTCCAGACTTGAATATTCCCTTGACTTCTCCATGTGGATATAAAAGAACTCTCCAAATTAAACATTTCAAAATGATCTCACAGTCACTCCTACTCCCTGCTGCCTGCCTCCCTGCTGCCTCCCACACAATATAAAACCCAGCCCTCTTCCTGTATTTTCTCTTGAATGGCACTACCATACACTCAGTAACCAAGCCAGAAACCTAGGAATCATCCTTGAGACTGCCCTGTTGTCTTCCACATCTAATCTAATAGATCTTTGCTTGTCTACTTCTTTCCATCTCTACTGACTCATCCAGGGACAGCCTAGCACCTCAACTACTGTAGTAGTTACAGTAGTTATAATTACCAGTCTTCTTCTATCTGGTCTTGATTGCTCACAATTCTCCATTCACAGTCGCACTGATTTTTTAATATGTAAATCCCATCCTGTCAACACCACCCCCATCCCACCCCTACTTCATCTTAAAACCTTTCCCATTGCTCAAACCAAAAGTATTAACATAGCCGACAGGGTCCCATGGAGCAAAACTCCTGCCTATCTCTCCTTTACCCTCAATCGTCTAGCTGCCTTGGCCTTCTCTCAGACCTTTGAATACACAACACTTTTCCATCCCACGGTGTCTTTGCATGTGCTCCTCCCTGTTTCTGAAACACTTTTCCCTCACTCTTCTAACTCATCTTACAAATCTTAACATGAGCTTTATACTTCCTGAAACCTTCCCTGACTCTCCATTCCTCTGTTACACTTCCATAGTACCATTTTCCTTTCCTCTATAGCATTTATTTTGATCTGTAATTACAAGTTCTATGATTATTCAATTAATGACTATCTCCTATGCCAGTTATCTATTGCTGTGAAAGTAGTGGCTTAAAATAATAATGATTATGATTTTTCATGATTCTGAGGTTTGGCTGAGGGTTCTTCATGCTGCTCCCTTCAGCTGTTGGGTAACTTAAGAGACTAGGCTTGGCTAGGGTAGCTGAAAGAAAGAGCTGAAACTCTCACTCCATGTGATCTTTCATCCTCAAGAAAGTTAAAACAAGCTTCTTCACAGAATAGCAAAAGTGTTCTAAGCAGGTAAGAGTAGAAGCTCCTATGAAGGAGGAGCAGAAATCCTCCAACATCACATAAGTCTCATTCTATTGATCAGAGTAAATCATAAGGTTGACCCAGATTCAAAGTGTGGAAAAATAGCTTCTATCTCTTGATGGGAGTTGTAAGTAATTTGTGACCATGTTTAATATCCCACACTGCCTTAGAATGCTAACACCACAAGGGCAGCAAATATGTCTCTCTTGCTAATTGATGGATCCCCATTTATTTATTCAAAATATATTTGTGGATTGTTTCCTTCACTGTGCAGAAGCTTTTTATTTTGATGTAGTCCAATAGTTTACTTTTGCTTTTGTTGCCCTTCCCTCAGGAGACATATCCAGAAAGAAGTTACTATAGCCAATGTCAAAGAAGTTACAACCTGTGTTCTCTTCTAGGATTTTTATGGTTTTGCATCTCACATTTAGCTCTTTCATCCATTTAGAATTTATTTTTGTGTATGGTGTGAGAAAGTGGCCCAGTTTCATTCTTCTGCATGTTGCTGTCCAGTTTTCCAACACCACTGGTTGAAGGGACTGTCTTTTTCCCATTAGATATTTTTTTGTCGAAGATTAATTGACCACATAATTGCGGGTTCATTTCTGGCTTTTTTATTCTGTTCCATTGGATCTATGTGTCCATTTTTGTGCCAGTACCATATTGTTTTGATCACTGCCACTTTGTAATATAACTTGAGGTCTGGAATTATGATGCCTCCAGCTTTGGTTTTCTTTTTGAAGATTGCTTTGGCTATTTGGGGCTTTTGCAATTCCATACAAATTTTAGAATTGTTTATTCTAGCTCTTTGTAAAATGCTATTGGTATTTTGATAGGAATTGCATTAAATGTGTGCAAATAACATATCCAAAAAAGGGTTAGTGTCAAAATATATAAAGAACTTAGAAAACTCAACACCCAAAAAACAAATGATTCAGTTAAAAATGGGCAGAAGACATGAATAGACATTTTTCCAAAGAAGACATACAGATACCTAACAGACACATGTAAAAGTGCTCAACATCACTCTTCATCAGGGAAATACAAATCAAAACTACGATGAGATACCACCTCGTGGCTATAAGAATGGCTAAAATTAACAACACAAGAAATAACAGATGTTGAAACAAAACAAATGAACATGGGGGGGTGAGGAGAGGAAAACCAAGAAACAGACTGCTATAGACTACAAAGAACAAACTGACGGTTACCGGTTGGGGGGACGGGTTAACTAGGTGAGAGGGATTAAGGTGTACACTTGTGATAAGCACCAGGTGTTGTATGTAACCGTTGAATCACTAAATTCTACACATGAAAGTAATATTACACTGTATGTCAACTAACTGGAATTTAAATAAAACTTAAAAAATATATACATATATATATTTGTGGAGTGCTTGATACATGCCAGGTACTATATATATGGTAGGCACTCAAAAAGTATTTTTGGTAAAGAGAAGAGAGAGGGAGAAAAGAATCTTCACACACACACACATACACACACACACGCACATGCACACACACACACAATCAGAGCTCTGTTGTTTTAATGAACAAAAAACCTGCTTTAAATTATAAACACAACATTTTATTCAATGTGGACAGTGACTTAATTTATATATACTAGAATTAGGGTAAGGTGATATCATGGAAATAGCTCAAAGCTGAAAGTGGGAGAATTAGGCTTCAAATACAATTCTCCCCCTAATTAACTATGTGCTTTTAAGCATGTGACCTTTCTGAAACTCAGCCTCTTCATCTGGAAAATGGAAGTAGGGCTGAAAGAGATTTTTGTCTGCTTTATGTAGCCTGGGACCCAGAACAATACTTGGTACACAGTAGGCAGTCAATAAATATTTGTTGAATAAATGAATGAATGAATAAATGAAACCTAAAAGAAATAGTTACTCTCCAACTCCCTTTCCAATTCTAATATTTTATAATTCTAGTCCCTGGAATTCCTATAATCATTTCATGGTATTTTACTGCCAAATATATTGCACCTCTGGCAGCAGAAATAGCTAAACCTGTTTGCTCCTATAATCTCAAAATACAAAGCATAAGTCCCTAAGCTTCTCCAGCTGAGAGAGAAAAGATTTTCACTGTAACCAGATCAACTGAATACAGTCTTTAGTGAGTCTTGCTTATTTATTAAACAACAACCAAAGGAATCTTTGAGTAAGGGGAGCAATTACGCACATCACATCTTACAATATGTACAACCCCAGCAGGCTCTGATAAGTGTAATCTTTTGGTGGAGACAGAGTGAAAAGTCCATAAATATCATTTTCCCAAAGCAGGACAGACAGACTAACAGACCACAACATCATTTCAGTTTGCTGTTGCTGTGGTTTTTCTTCTAAGACAACGGCGCATTTTTGCCTGAGCATTACAAAACTACAAACAGCTCTGACAAGTGTGGTTGCTTCCGCTCCATCCTTCCTCATAGATAACAATGTGATATGACACCAGCCAAACACTTCCACAAGGTGACAGAATCATGATGCCTCAGCCAAGGAAGCAAGTACCCCCCACAAACACCAGGATCAGCCAACCAAGTCCCCAGGGGAGGGCAGAGACCATCTTCTGTTTGTAGGACCTGAATGTAGCCTCAACCTGACTCATGTCCCAGCCAGTGCAGCCAGGGCTATCAGCCAAAGTCCGTCAACACCCAGCACCTTGCACTAGAGGCTGCCTGTACTCAGCTGCTATTCCCTTAGTCACTTTATATCAGATCTTCCGCATGGCACAAAAAGCATAGTTGAAAAGGGCATAGCCTGTGAATCAAACAGATTTGACCCTGATGCTTACAGACTCATATGACCTGGGACAAGGTCTACAAAATACAGTGTGTAAGATCTAGCTTGCAGAGACCGAAGCAAGAATTTTTACTATGCCTGTTTCAATGTAGGAAAATCACTGTGTCGTTGTTTTTGGTCACTGAGTAAGTAATAAATACAACTATCACTGCTTCTTGCTCCATCCTGAACCACCACTCTAACTATAGTGGACTTTTACTTCCAGTTTATTTACTTTTGTGTAGTTGATATTTTTAATCATGACTTTTATCTTTTTCTGGGGATGAAATTATATTACATACTAAATATTTTTAAAACTTCTATTCCAGGGGCGCCTGAGTGGTTCAGTCATTAAGCGTCTGCCTTCGGCTCAGGTCATGATCCCAGGGTCCTGGTATTGAGCCCCACATAGGGCTCCCTGCTCAGTGGGGAGCCTGCTTCTCCCTCTCCCCCACTTTGCTCCTATTCTCTCTATCTCTCTCTAATAAATTTTTTAAAAAATTTTTTTAAACTTCTATTCCAATATGTCCCTCTAGCAGCACTGAAATTCACTGCTCCAGTTTTTTCAACTAGAAATCAAAAGGTTTATTATTAAGCAGGTACATGTGCTTATTAATTAAAAATCACTGAGTATAACTATTGAATGTTCAGGGAGAAATCTGAGGCTGTGAGGTACACAGGACTAAATTCTCAGAGAAGGAATAGAAATGCCTTTTTCGGACAACTGATGACACAAGAAGGCTTTTTGTGTTTAGCAAATGTGGTAATCATATGAACTCTGCTTCCATGTGCTTTCAAGTGAGAGGATACCTATTCTTCACCCCTGCCAGGACCCTGTCCCAGGACTGGGAGTTGGTACTGGGCTGTGGGTCAGAAACAGAGTGAGAATGTCAATGATTTGGTAAGAAAGAAACCTGAAAACATCATGGTTTGTTAAAATGTTCATGGCCTCCTCCAAATAGTTACATCAAAATAGATGAATGGATAAGGAAGATGTGATATATATCTACACTGGAATATTAACATTAAAAAAAGAATGAGATCTTGCCATTTGCAACAACATGGAAGGATCTAGAGGGTACTTGCCAAGTGAAATAAGTCAAACAGAGAAAGGCAAATACCATATGATTTCACTTATATGTGGAATCTAAAAAAGAACAAAACAAACGAACAAGCAAAATAAAACAGAAACATACTCATAGAAACATACTCATAGAAACATACTCATAGAAATAGGGAGGAGGGATGTGGGAGATGGGCAAAATAGGGGAAGAAGATTACAAGGTATAAACTTTCAGTTATAAAATAAATAATATGTGGGGATAAAATGTACAGTATTGGGAATGTAGTTAATAATATGTAACAACTTTGTATGATAACAGATGGTAGCTAGATTTATCCTGGTGATCATTTTGCAATGCATATAGATGTTGAACCACTATATTGCACACCTGAAACTAATGTGGCACATCAGCTACACTCCAACTTAAAAAAATAACAGCTGCATCAGAATAGCTCACTCAAAATGTCCAGTGCCCTTCTAGATAGTGCATATAGATTAAACACTTAGTAGGTACTCAGTAAATGGTGGCTATCATTATCATTTTCCTGCACTGCCCCCATTCTAGGTTCCTAGTATTGACAACAAATTCAGCAGACATTTGCTAAGCACCTACTATGTCCTGGTACTGGCCCAGCACCTGCAGGAGCAGAGAGGAGCTATTGTCTCCAGCAGCTGGTTTTCCTTATTTCCCTGGAGCCTTCCCACCAACTGACCCAGCAACATAAAAACTCTTCCAAGGCTGGCATAGGGGGATGCAAGAACTGGCCTAGAATGTTTTGTTTGCACTCCAACCCATTTAATATTATGTTTTTATTTATGCTCACAGCTGCTGCTATAGTGTGCATTATTTTTAGAAGCTGAAAAATACAAGGAAGGAAGGAAAAAGGAAAGGTGATTTTCACTATGGAATTTTCAACAATTAAAGAACAACCAAATTCTAAAATCCAAGAGGATGTTTAGAGAAAATGGTAAAGATGAAAAAGACAGCTTTGGGTTTCCAATGCATTCTGGAAATAATTTTGAAAAAAAAAATGAAAAATGGAATGCTTAGACCTGGAGGGGAATTAAAAGCTAAAACATCATGGATATCTGATGCCCCCCAAATTCCTGCAGAGCTATGCTGCTTGGTTCTTAAAGTTGATGGAATTTTATGTTTGCAACAATGATCTGGGTCTGTTCAGGTATTTATTAAAGATGAGCACTTTTCATTACACTTAGGGACCTAGTTTGTTATGGAGAAAAACAAACCTGCCTTCAGACTAAACACAATAAAATCCTCTCTAAACCTGGACTTTGAATATGTCTTAAAACAATAAAAAATTCAGAATATCCATATAACTAAAGGCCAGGGAAAATTATAAAATCAACATGTGTATTTGAACTTTGTAAATTACAAATCTATGTCTTTTTGAGGATTTCTGAGATGGGGGAAAGCTTTGGTGGAGTATCAACCCATAGAGGGAAGTCAGAAATCTCAAGAAAAGCAGAAAACAACTGTGTCCAGATGTCAAAGAACACAGGGGTAGTGATTGTGCAAAATTGGGGCAAAGCTAGAACTTGGAGGTGGAGGAGGGATGGATCTAGATTTTGTGGGGCACGAGGTTCATATTTTGGAGGATGAGAGAGTCCTCTTTAAAAGAAAAGGAATTAAAAATTACAAATAAAAAATTGGGCCTGGGTCTTTGGAAGGGGCCTGTGCAAAGGAGGGGCCCTGAAGCTTACACCACCTTGGTTTCACAGTAAATCTACCACAAATTAAAGACAGAGGAAGAGATTTATGGGCCCCAATTCAAGAGCTGTAAATTCTGATCTCGTCTCTCCCATCAATACCTTGTAACTATGAGTGAGTTATATATTCTCACTGTACTTCCATTTCTTATCTGGCCAATGGTGCTTGCAATACATGATGCAGTGAAAAAGAGAATGGCCTTGGAATTATCATGAAAATGACCTGATGGGACTTAAGGTTTGAGATACACCTGTGAATCAATAAAGATAACTGGGCCCCTAACATAGCTTTTCCTCTATGTTATTCACATTACGGCATAATTTATACCTCTCTACGTTCGATTATCTAATCAGCCCACAACGTTTATTGAGCTCCTACTATGTGTCAGCTACACTAAGTGCTGGGAATACTGACATGAACAAACCAGGTAAGTCCCTGCTCCTTGTGGGGATTTGTTTCGGTTGAGACTCCTAGATGATTAGTGAGTAAGAAACAACCACAGAATGCAGTCATTTTAGCTAGGAATAATATCAGTGGAGAAAATGCAGGTTAATGGAATAAAGAGGCACTTATTTTAGATTAAATTCTACAATAACCTCATTGTAAGACTTGCAAAAGTGAAGGAAATGAACTGGGGTTCTCAGAGAGCTTACCTAGTAGTACAAGTAGGACAAAGTCTACAAGGCAAAGAAGGCAGGGAGAGTCAAATATTTTAAGAGAGATAAAAGAAAAGGGGGTGGGTATTCAAAGGAAGGAGGAAGAATAAGAAAGTTTACCTGAAGGAGCTGACATCTGAGCTGTGGTTCAAAGGATGGACAGGTTTTACCCAGACAATTGTAGAAGGAGAAGGAATAGCACATCCCATGTGAGATGCTAAAGTTTAAATATTCAAAATTTAGTGAGATAGCATCACTGTTCACAATTAACATCTTTAAATGCCCCATCAGAAGTTTAATATTTTGCTTTTTTTAGAATGTCATCTATATATTTTACACAGCTACAGTGCCTTCATGAGAAAACTTATTACAGTGCATTTTTATTTGAGGTACAAACAGGAGATGTGTAAATATACATCAGCATTATTTTTCATTAAATGTGACTGTTACAGAAGCTTGCTAATTAAGTTGCAGTTTATCAACACATTGAAACTGTTTCCACTAATGTCAAAAGCTCATTTGCATTGCTAAAGAGCTTTAATGTTATTTATTTTTGAGAGCATCTTAAAGGTTTGAGCTGCAGGGATATTTGCCTGCAAGCCCAAATAATTTGAAGATAAGGTTGACATGATATTTTAAATTGTATTGAAACATATTGGAGGAAAATGAAATTATCTTCTCATTATAGAAAGTCCTTTTCATGGCCCACCATCCACAATTTTAATAAATCCTTTTTTTCTATTGATTATTCTTTGAAATTTGAAGATATAAATTTATTAAGAATTCCATCGTTTAAGGCGGGAGTTTCTAATTCTGGAACATCTCCCCTTCTTCACATAGAGTATGAAAAAAAATCCATGAATCAAATGTTTGAGGGTGTTGGTTGTTTTGAGGGCTTTTTATTGTTGATGTTGGTCTTTCACACTGCTTCTATTGTTGTTCTTTGTTTTATTTTCATGATTTAAGAACACAGGCAAAGGCATTATCATATATTCCTCTCCAAATTATGACTGCTACCCTAATCTGTATTTCAATTCCAGGAGGAGATCCTAGCTAAAATAAATAAATACAGATTTGGCAACCAATAAACCTGCTCTAGAAACAGGTGGCAAATTTCAAGTTCTCATTCAAAGAGAGCAATCTTCCTCCTGTTGTTTTCTTCCCAAATCTACTCCTTCCCAGTTATTTTGTTGTGTTGTGGTGGTTAATAACAGTCATGGTGGCGATGGTTCCAGCCATATTCAGCACCTGCCATAATAAGCACTGTCTTAGGTATGAGGCATGCCTGAACTTGGCAATACCAACCAGTAGGAAAGAGTATTTGACCAGGTAACATGGGACTAGGAAACAATCACAGCTGACCCCAGCAGTAGAGCCATAATAACCCAGAGACCCAATGGTTCATGGACCTCATGGGAGGGTGAGACCAAAGGTTCTCTCAATGGTTGGAGAGAGACAATCTCGCAAGTCTGTCTTTGTCTAAGGAAATCCTGCTATCATGGGCACCCAGCGTCTGCTCTTTAGGGAACAAGAATTAAGTCAAAAATTCTACTTTTTATTTACTATCAGCAATCCAAGTGCTAATTTATTTCCTGATCAGAAACTAGAGTGCTCTTAGTCCTGTGGTGGGGACAGGGAGATATCACTAATTAAGTATGGGGGAGGGGAAGAAGGCTGGATGGAGCTGATGGCCAGGAATTTAGAAACTGCCTTAGAGACATCCCCTTCGTTTTTCAATTGACAGGGTGAAGTTTCTCTAAATCCATTCTCCTCATCATAACAGAGCTCTCAAGTTTGCCAATGAGATATCTTCTGCTTCATGAAGTAAAATTCTAACCAATATAATGTCTTCTCTAGATTAATCAACAAAGACAGAATACTGACTGTCCCAAGAATGAAAATGGCAAAAATATCTTAGTTCTCAAGAGAAAAGAAAGTGAGTGAAGTTAAGAGTTCCATTTTAATCATCTCTCCTTGCATTCACAGAGAATCATTTGCAAGGAGGTTTCTAGGAGAATGGAACACAAGATGCCATGTAATGTGGTCAACAGAAGTCCAACACTGAATTATCGTTCCATCGATCCATGTCCCAGTTATGATAACAGCCTCATTCCCAAGCCTCCACTGCAATGCAACCCCAGTGCAAACAGCCTGCCCCACTCTCCTGAGTGCCAACTTTGCCCCTGCCACTTCTTGGTCTTCCTCAGCCTGCTCCTGCTCTAGTCACCTTCCTTCCCCAACTGCAGCCCTGGATCTCCAGGATTCCATTACTAGAGTCCCTACTAATACTCTCGGCACATTTCAAGGGACATGGATGTACTTCATCTTGAACTCTTTGTTGAAAACTGCCAGGACTCTGACCTCTGTTGCAGTCTCCAATGGAAACAATTTCAAGTTTTGTCCAGCATCTTCTGTTGAATCCTAAGACAAAGCACCTGTCACCAAACCCTAACCTTTTCCTCATCTTTTCCATGAAAAGAGAGTGTAAGGAGCATCCTGGGAAATTTATGGTCCTTGGGCATAAATAATCCAAATTAGCAGTAAATGCAGCATTAAATTAAGACTAAGGAAGGGGATGCCTTTATTCTCTACCCTTGCATCTGACTGATGAGATCATGCCCAAGATATTTTTTTAGTATTTTAAAGAGAATCTAAAGCAAGTTAATAAAAATGAAAATGTGTCCAAACATGGAAAGACTGATTGATGGGGGCAAAATCTGGAGATGTTAAATGTCTCAGAAAAGACTTAATAGAAGAGGTGGCCATGAGCATTTAAAAATATAAACTAGGCAAAGAAGTGAAGAAGTGTTTGGAGAAATAAAACACAGAAACAAAATTGAATTAAGAAAAACAACAGGGGTGCCTGGGTGGCACAGTCGGTTGAGTGTCTGACTCTTGGTTTCAGCTCAGGTCATGATCTCAGGGTTGTGAAATCAAGCCCTGTGTCAGGTTCCATGCTCAGTGAGGAATCTGCTTGAGAGTCTCTCCCCCTCTCTGCCCCTCCACTCACGATCTCTCTCTAAAATAAATAAATCTTTAAAAAAAAAAAGCAAACATAAAAAATAATAAAAATTAGGGATAGCTTAAATAGACGATGGAGATTAAGAAGTGTACTTGTGATGAGCACCAGGTGTTGTATGTAACTGTATGTTAACTAACTGGAATTTAAATAAAAACTTTAAAAAATAAATAGTATATTCACTAATAATAATAAATTACGTTAAATATCAAAATTTAACTTTCCAAGGAAAGTTAGTTGCTGTCATGTCCACTGCCTACATATGGTAAATTGACTATCATCTAGTAAAGCTTTGCCCAATAGCAATGGAGTAATCACTACATAAGCAGAGCCCTTGAGTAGGAGAGAGGTGAAAGGGCAACATTATAACTTGTTCCTCTAGGAATCAGGTCCTGCTGACCTCTGGATCTAGGTAGGTGTGATTAAATCTTAATATAGGCAACTCCCTAATCCAAAAAACTTATAAAGAAGGCTGTGAATACATATTCATTCTAAAACCACATTCATACTAGGAGATAACTATTGAACTCAAAATAAATGTGTATTCATAAAGTAAAACACAATTTTTCTCAGGAAATTATCCCTCATTCTCACGCAAAAATTGCTTTGTCTTATTTGCCTTGCTGCAGCAGCTAAAACAAGAAGTAAATTCTATCCTGGCCTCATTCATCCAAAATCAATGTGAAATATGGGAATAAAACATTAGAGTTAGTGTAAGAAGATCTGGGCAACAGTCATGATCCCATCATTTATCAGCGTTATGGCCTTGGGCAACTTGCTTCTCTTGATCTGCTTTCCCATTGGGAATGCTCTTGACTAATAACTGTCCTTCCTAAATCATGTATTGCTATGAGGATCAGATGAAATGATGCCCTGTAAAAGGGATTGCAGACCAAAAGAGTCAAGGAGGTTGCCCAGGGGTGCCTGAGATGACTCTGAAAGAACAGACAGAAGAAACGTGGTAAGAGTTCACTTCAGGGAGAGGGAGCAGGATGCAAGATAACTGCGTTTCCAGAGAGCCATCAGTGGTTACGTCAGTATGTCTGCAAGACCCAAACATTTAGGGAAGATGGGGTTGGAGAAGAGCTGGATCAAGAAGGACCTTGTGCACCAGGTTGAAGAGCTTACGTTTTAGCCTGGGGAAGGTCGGGCTTAAGTTTTACAGTTTCCCTCTTTCAAAGAATCAGCAAGAGCAGGAGCTCCCCAACAACACATGGGCACATGTTTTTTTCATCATAGTCAGTTTACCATGGACAGACTAGAGAAAGGATTAGCAGTGTACTGCCTCTTTTAGAGAATTTTTGCTACTTTAGGAGAGCAAAACTTGCCACCCCAAAATGTGTATCTTTGGCATGTGGATTATTTGGGGCTGATTCTTTTTCCAGATTTTCTTCCAGAAAACTCAGGAAGAACCTTTCACCTTCCCACTAACTGGCTAAAAAATTTTAGATACAAAACCTCCTCCAGGAAGGGAGCTCTCACCACAGGTAACTATAGTATTATATGAACTGGGTGTGGACAAGGAGGAACTTAGCAAAATTCGCTTATTAAAATTCCTCTCTGTGTCCCATTGTTTCTCTATGGCCCAGCAAATATTTGCTTATCAAACATTTACTTTTTTTCATCTTCCTGTGAATTATCTTCCTTCCTTTTGAAGTCCCAAACCTGTACTCCCTTCTCCTTTGCTCTGGGTGACATATATGCCACATTTTGCCTATCTTTGGAATCTCTCATGTTTATGTGGATTTACTATACATAAGCAATTAAATGTTATTTTCTTCTATTAATCTGTCTCATGTCAGTTTAATTCTTAAACCAGCCAGAAGAATCTTGAAGGATAAAATAAATATCTTCCTCCCCAACAGTAACAAATCAACAAGGACCTGTTGATAACAAACTCACATCCATTAAGCCATGAAAATAGCTTTATTATATGAAAACTTCAATCACTTAAATGATCAAATAATCCTGAATTTCTGCAACGATCAATGGTCAAGGATCTCAGATAAAGCTTCAGTTCTCTTTCCCAAGGTCCTGTTAATTCAATATTCAGAAAATCACAGAACAATGATGCCCAGGCTTTTGAATTACTGACACCTCTCAAATTAAAAATCCTTTTGTGGAACACCTTCCACATAGCAGGCACTGAGATACAGACTTTCACATATAATGTCCCTTTTATTTCTCCCGAAGACATGGTTTCTTCTTTAAATTTAATATCATAAAAATCAATAATATTCTGAGAATTTCATAAAACCTTGAGATCATTAGCATATCCCTATAGGGTTTTCTCCCCCAAAATGAGAGTCATTAGGCTAGAGAGAGAAGGAGAAGGGCCTTTATCAGTGGCTGTAGCATTATCTACCTTACTACCCCTAACCTTTGAACTCTTGTTTTGAAATCATTTCCAAATCCTCATCCAAGCTGATACTGTTTTCTTTCCTTCTTTTCATTAAATTCCAATAGAAATGGCTAGTTAACCCACTCAATATATTAACGTAGCTCTTTCATAACACTGTATGAGTAGCCAATAACAAAACACATCCTCACACAGCGTTCTCTATCACACTTCTTTCCACAAAATTTTGGCACCCAGTAATGCCAAAGGTAAATAAATATTCCACAAATATCACTGAAATATATCAGGGCCAATAGACGCATCAACCATAACCATAACTCTTAGGTACAGGCTGAAAGTAATAAATGACTTTTCCTTTACTTGGTTGTGTGACAAGATCCTCTCTGAGAATGTATACACAAAAGCTTTTATCTCTCCCATAATATTATTAGTACATTTTCCTACCCTCAGACATCTCCAGTTAAGGAGGTATAAAATACCCAAAAAAGGAAACATTAAAAGTATTAGCCAAGTTTTCAACAGTGGCTAAAATTTCCGATATGCTGCAAGAAATTTCTAAAATTGCTGACTGCTGACCCTGAAAATATTTCAGTGAAATAATTTCTGGAAACAGTATTGTTTATAGTTTCACACCTCTTGGCCTTACAGTTTGATATAAGTCTAGAATTTTTTATTCATGTCAAATTCTCTTCATGAAGTTTTGATTACTTTCAGAATTGCCCTCTCTTGAACATACCTTATTTCTATAAGCAGTTCTTTGGCCTAACTTTTTGTGTTTGTTTTAATCAAAGTTAATTTAGAGGCAAGGCATAAACATTATTTAAGCTAATTCAAATAAAGGGAACCTCAAAGGACATGGAGCTAGAAATAAAGAAGTCATCAAAAAAATCAAAGCAGGGGCCCCGGGGTGGCTCCGCCATTAAGCGTCTGCCTTCGGCTCAGGTCGTGATCCCGGGGTCCTGGGATCTAGACCCGCATCGGGCTCCCTGCTCAGCGGGAAGCCTGCTTCTCCCTCTCCCACTCCCCCTGTTGTGTTCCCTCTCTCGCTATGTCTTTCTCTGTCAAATAAATAAATAAAATCTTAAAAAAAAAAAAATCAAAGCAAATACTCTCCAGTCCTGTTGATCTGTTTCTTTGCCTTAATCTCTCTCTCCCCACAAATCTCCACACTCTCCTACCCAGCCCTGGCTCCCAGCCCTAGCCCCTCCTACCTTTTCATTCGTTTACTGGAATGTTATTAACCAAGTTAATGTCTCAGAGAATTTAGCTCATTTGCTTCTAAGAGGAGAACTCGAAGGGCTCATTGAAAGTATTGCGCATGACTCAAAGCTCAAAGTTGTCGAACATTTATTACAGTTTGCTCCTGAGAAAATGCCAACGTTGTCCATGCTTCCTCGGCAAATTCCACAGGCTGCTTGCTGATAGAAGTAAATGACATAATTAACCAAATAAAAAGACCAGAACACTAATAATAGATGACTTACACTTTCGGATTCAGATTTTAAACTGTATTATAAGCAACTATATTTAAGAATTAAATCTCTGAAAAAATATTAAAGTATAGATTTGGAACTTAGTCCATCAAGTAAACTCACTTGGTAAAACTGGGTATATACTTTGAATAATAATAATGCTCACATCATAGAGTAGAAAAAAAATTGTTGTGGATTGTGGCTTGAATCTTGGACTTGGTAAAGGAGACTTTCTTTGTTAATTGCCTGAAACAGGTAAAATTTTTAGAATATTAAGTCATGCAAGGGTCTCTCCCATTATCCTGTATTCCATTTTTTATTTTTTTTTATAAATGAAAATTTGAATTTTTATTTTTTTTATTTTTTTATTGTTATGTTAATCACCATATATTACATCATTAGTTTTTGATGTAGTGTTCCATGATTCATTGTTTGTTCATAACACCCAGTGCTCCATGCAGAACGTGCCCTCCTCAATACCCATCACCAGGCTAACCCATCCCCCTACCCCCCTCCCCTCTAGAACCCTCAGTTTGTTTTTCAGAGTCCATCATCTCTCATGGTTCGTCTCCCCCTCTGACATACTCCCCTTTTCTTCCTCTCCTGTTATCTTCTTCTTTTTCTTTTTTCTTAAAATATGTTGCGTTATTTGTTTCAGAAGTACAGATCTGTGATTCAACAGTCTTGCACAATTCACAGCGCTCACCGTAGCACATACCCTCCCCAATGTCTATCACCCAGCCACCCCATCCCTCCCACCCCCAACCACTCCAGTAACATTCAGTTTGTTTCCTGAGATTAAGAATTCCTCATATCAGTGAGGTCATGTGATACATGTCTTTCTCTGATTGACTTATTTCACTCAGCATAACACCCTCCAGTTCCATCCATGTCGTTGCAAATGGCAAGATCTCATTCCTTTTGGTGGTTGCATAATATTCCATTGTGTATATATACCACATCTTCTTTATCCATTCATCTGTCGATGGACATCTTGGCTCCATTTTTTAAAGCCCTCAGTGGGATAATCCAGAAATGGTTTGACATCTTTTGGAATGTACTATTCTCACTTTATTTATTATATAATGAAATTTTTAATATACCTTCTAGCCCTAAGTCTCACTTAAATGAAAATAATCTAATCATATTGGACAAGGGGATAACAGAATGTAGGTTAAATAAAGAACGTTAATAGTCCACACATTTTAAAAGTCGATCTTTGTCCTCTGATTCAGGCATATATGTGCTGCTGAGAGACTGTTCTTCCCTGATTAACAAAATTTGGGGAATAAGAAAATTTTTCAACAATCATTAAAACTGAAAAATCTCTTTGTGAAACAAAGAGAATTACTGAGACACATGATATATTAGTTTGTTAGGGTTGCCATAAGAAAGAACAACTGACTCGGTGGCTTAAACAGCAGAAACGTATTTTCTCACAGTTCTGGACACTAGAAGTCAAGATCAAGGTGTCAACAGATTTGGTTTCTTCTAAGGCCTCTCACCTCAGCTTGCAGATGGCTGCCATCTTGCTGTGTCCTCACATGGTCTTTCCTCTGTGCCATGCACACCCCTGTTGTCTCTCTGTGTGTCCTAATCTCCTCTTTTTATGAGGATATCAGCCATATTGGATTAGGGCCCTAATGGCATCATTTTAACCTAATTACCTCTTTGAAAGTCTTATCTCCAAATACAGGCCCATTCAGTCTCCAACATATGAATTTTGGAGGGATACATTTCAGCCCATAACACTTGCCAAAAGATGTTTTTAAAATTAAGAACTAAAAACTATTAGCCAAGCTAAATTTCTCAAATACAGGGGAAACAGTACACCAGCAGCTTCAACAGTATTACCCTATTGAATCCTCAACACAAACATGAGAGGTCCATATGAAACCCCTTGAGCTCACAGAACAAATCTGAGTGTTGATTTTGCTAGTGTGGCTATCAGAGCACCCCAGTGTACAATACCTTACCCAGCTCTCTACATTTACTAAAACTGCAGTTGGATCTTTATATCCTTAAAAATCTATTTGTATCCATGCATCCTAAAATGGATGATGGGGGTAAAATCTTTTATCATATATACATTCTGACTTCTAACTTAGAATAAAGATTAGAATAATCTAATGGGTACAGATCTTATCTTAAATTCTTTTTAAACATCTTTAGACCAAGTCCTTACAGATTTTAAGCATATGTACCATAACATATGCAACACAAGGTATTAAAACTTATGTTTTCTAACAATAAAAATGAATGATCAAAAAAACAAAATGCCTTAATTAAAAAGAACAAATGGAAAAGCTCTCAGTATTTCCCCATTGAGTATGATGTTGGCTGTGGGTTTTTCATAGATGGTTTACTTACTTACTTACTTACTTACTTACTTATTTATTTGACAGAGAGAGAGAGAGAGAGAGAGAGAGCGCACATGCAGGGGGATCAGCAGACAGAAAGAGAGGGAGAAGCAGGCTCCCCGCTGAGAGGGAGCCCCATGTGGGGCTCGATCCCAGGACCCTGGGATCATGACTTGAGCCGAAGGCAGCCGCCCAACCAACTGAGCCACCTAGGCACCCCATAGATGGCTTTTATTATGTTGAGGTATGTTCCCTCTAAATCTATTTTGTTGAGGGTTTTTATCATGAATATATGTTATACTTTGTCAAATGCTTCTTCTGCATCTATTAAAATGATCATATGGTTCTTATCCTTTATTTTATCAATGTGGTATATCGCATTGATTCATTTGTGAATATCGAACCACTCAGGAATAAACCCTACTTGATCATGGTGAATGATTTTTTTTAATGTATTGTTAGATTTGGTTTGCTAGTATTTTATTGAGAATTTTTGCATCCATGTTCACCATGGATATTGGCCTGTAGTTCTCTTTTTTAGTAGAGTATCTGGTTTTGGTATTAGGCTAATGAATTTGGAGGTTTTCCTTCTTTTTGTATTTTTTGGGATAGCTTGAGAATAGATATTAACTCTTCTTTAAATGTTTGGTAGAATTTGCCTGTAAAGGGGCACCTGGCTGGCTTAGTTGGTGGAGAATGCAACACTTGATTTCAGGGTTGTGAATTCAAGCCCTACATTGGGTATAGAGATTCTTAAAATAAAATACATATTTTAAAAAAGAATTCACCTGTGAAGCCATCTGGCCCTGGACTTTTGTTTGTTGGGAGTTTTTTGACTACTGATTCAATTTTTTCCTAGTTATCAGTCTGTTCAAGTTTTCTATTTCTTCCTGTTTCAGTTTTGGTAGTTTATATATTTCTAGGAATTTGTACATTTCTTCCAGGTTGTCCAATTTGTTGGCATATAAGTTTTTCATAATATTCTCTTATACTTGTTTATATTTCTGTGGTATTGGTTGTGATCTCTCCTCTCTCATTCATAATATCAGTAATGTAGACAAAAAGTAACAAAAGTATACTAATAATTTATTATAAATCATAATTAGTAATGGTCACATAAGTAAGAGGGAAAGAAAATTCATATTTATGAAGAAGAATTTAAAAATATATAAAATATAGATAGCAAGATAAAATCCTAAATTTGTGGAAAGAGACATAGTTTCACCACTGAATTAATAAAAAATTATTCATAGGGTGCCTGGGTGGCTCAGATGGTTAAGTGTCTGCCTTTGGCTCAGGTCATGATCCCAGGGTCCTGAGATTGAGCCCCACATTGGGCTCCCTGCTTGGCAGGGAGCCTGCTTCTTCCTCTCCCTCTACTGTTCCCCCTGCCTGGGCTCTTGCTCTCTCTGTCAAATAAATAAATAAAATCTAAAAAAAAAAAAAAATTATTCACACTCTGGAACAAAATATTAAAATTGCTCTAGGAGTTCCTGGGTGACTCAGTCAGTTAAGCATCTGCCTTTGGCTCAGGTCATGATCTCAGGGTCCTGGGATCAAGCCCGGCATCAGGCTCTCTGCTCAGTGGGGAGTCTGCTTCTCCCTCTCACTCTCTCACTGTGGTCTCTCTCTCTCTCTCTCTCTCAAATAAATAAAGATCTTCTAAAAAGTAAAATAAAATTGCTCTAAAAGATTGAAAGTACATGCCAATGGTAATTTTAAATCACAGTTGATGGGGGCCCCTGGGTGGCTCAGTTGGTTAAGCATCCGACTCTTGATTTAGGCTCAGGTCATGATCTCAGGGTCATAAGATAGATCCCCACCTCTGGCTCTGCACTCATCGGGGAGTCTGCTTAATATTCTCTCTCTTTGACTCTTACCTATGGGAAAGAAACTGAGGGTTGCTGGAGGGGCAGTGGGTGGGGGGATAGGGTAACTGTGTGACAGGCCTTAAGGCCACGTGATTTGATGTCCACTGGGTGTTATATGCAACTGATGAATTACTGAACTCTACATCTGAAACTAATGATGCACTTTATGTTGGCTAATTGAATTTAAATAAAAAATTTTTAAAAAGAGATTCTCTCTCTTTGCCTTCCTCTGCCCTCCCCACATCCACTCATGCTCTCTCTAAATCAATCAATCAATCAATCACAATGTGAAACTGTGATTTATTTATTTGGGACGGAAAAATAATATGAATATGACTAATAGTAAATAAAATAGATGTTCTTTTCTCTTTAAAAAGAGTTCTTACTGGGATTTTAGTGAAGAAAAGCTAAAGAAAACAAGCAAAGGAAAAAATAGCATTAAAGATAGTGTAAACTGAGCTATGTATTTGTTGCAATTCATAGGAAAACAAAGGATAATGCCATCCCTAAATGCACAGTTTAGTTAAATTATGCTTTTAAATCACTGTGGAAAAATCTATTGTAATCAGAACAATATACACACATAAAAATCTAAGATTTAGACTCTTACAAACAATATCATAAAATAAATTCCTTACAAAAGCTTTAAAAATTTAACTCATAAGTACATAAAATGTTTTCAATGTTTGACTTGTTTGTTTCTCTGCTAACAAAAGATAGCAACCAGATGCCACTTCCAAAATTAGGAAGCACAAAAAAAGATGAGAATGGCATTCTTAGATTTGGCAATCCAATATTCCTTACATACCTATGATCTCGCAGGCTTTATGCTAGGAGAATACAATAATAATTAATGTAGCAAGTATTCACTGACTCTTTACTGTGTGCTAGGCACTGTGCTAAACACTTCATATTCATTATCTCATTACATTTTCACCAGAAAAGCCTATGAGGGCATTATCATGCCCAAAGGCAAGGACAGATAAATGACAAAGCTAGTGCTAGGCCCTGAGACATCTGACTCCAGGCATATACTCTTCAATATCACTGCTAAGGTACAAAAGACCCAGGACCAGCTCCCAGAGGAATCGTAAATGAATGCCAACCTGACAGAAACACTCAAGATAAAGTGAAGGCCATAGTGAATATAAAAGAAATTCCTAGACATTCATTTATTCACTCAAAAAATATTTATTGAGTGGCTGTTCTAGGCATCAAGGATAAAATGATGTCCCTGTCCTGAAGGAATGTGCATTCACTTGAAAAAAACACACAACAAAAAAGTGAACAGGGCGCCTGGGTGGCTCAGTCGATTAAGTGTATGACTCTTGACCTCAACTCAGGTCATGATCTCAGGGTTGTGAGGTTGAGCCCTGCTTTGGGCTCTGAATTCAGCATGGAGTCTGCTTGAGATCCTCTCTCTCCCTTTCCCTCTGCCCCTCTCCCCTCTCTTTCTCTCAAATAAATAAATAAAATCTTTTTTAAAAAAGTGAACAATTTTAGTTAGTGATAAGCATAAAGAAAAAAGGCACAGGCACTTCTGGGAAGGCCTCTCTGAGGGGAGGACATTTGGACAGAGACCTGAATCTCAGTGATGTGAGGGCACCAGCCCTGAAGAGATGCAGAGAGAGCATTCCAGGCAGAGGGAAAAGCAGATATAAAATCCCAAGGCCTAGAACAAGTCTGGTGTATTCCAGGTCCCAGGGAGGGGGAGAGTGAACATCAGATAGAAGGGAAGAGAACTGGGGCGCCTGGGTGGCTTAGTCGTTAAGCTTCTGCCTTCGGCTCAGGTCATGATCCCGGGGTCCTGGGATTGAGCCCCGCATCAGGCTCTCTGCTCAGTGGAGAGTCTGCTTCTCCCTCTCCCTCTCCCTCTGCTGTTCCCCCTGCTTGCTCTCTCTCTCTCTCTCTCTCTCAAATAAATAAAATCTAAAAAAATTTTTAAAAAAAGTTAAGAGAACTGGTAGGGACCAGATTACAAAAGACCTTATAGGACATGATTTAAAAGATTACTTTTTTAAAATCTTTTTATTTGGAAATAATTTCAAACTTACATAAAGGTGAAAATATAATAGTACAAAGATGACTTATATGCCTTTTATCCAGATTTGTCTATCGTTAACATTTTATCCCATTTCCTTTATCACTTGTGGTGTGTGTGTGTGTGTGTGTGTGTGTGTATAATTTTTTTGAACCATTTGAAAGTTGCATGCATCATGGCCCTTTGCCCCTAAACACTTCAATGTGTATTTCATAAGAATGGGAATATTCTCTTATATAACCACTGTAATAGTAACCAACTTCAGTAAATTTAACATTAATACAATAATTTTAACTAACCTCCCATCCGTGATCCAATTTTATCTATTTACCTAACAATGTCCTTTATAGCCTTTTTTCCCTCCAGTATAGAATCCTGTCTAGAATCAGGTATTTCATTAGTTGTCATGTCCCAAACAATACATTACTCATTTTGGGTTTGTATGATGTTTCCTTAGTTATTTGGTTCAGGAAATGGATGCCAGCCAGAACACTACCTAAGTGATGTTGTGTCCTTCCCAAGTTAGCACATCTAGAGGAACTCAGTGTCCATCTGCCCTTTACTGGTAATGTTAATTTTAAATATTTATTTATTTATTGGGGGGGGGGGGCAAAAGGACAGAGAGAGAGAGAATTTCAAGCAAACTCCCCACGGGAGTGTAGAGCCTGATGAGGGACTCGATCTCAAGACCCTGAGATCATGCCCCAAACCAAAATCAAGAGTTGGGCACTTAACCAACTGAGGCACCCAGGCGCCCCCCGATAATGTTAATTTTAATTACCTAGTCAAGGTGTTATCTGATTTCTCCACTATAAAGTTACAATTTTTTTTTTCTCACAACCAAGAGATTGGAATGAAGAGGAAAAGCCAGCTAAGAAGATTGAGAACAAATGGACAATGATGTAGAAGTAGACCAAGGGTCCAATATCCTGAAGTCAAGAAAGTGTTTGAAGAAGGAGCACAAATTATTTGATACTAATTTTATATTACACATTTAGTGATACTTAATATTTTTATGCATTATGGAAATAGAACCTTACAGTTCACACTTTATACTTTTCATGAGCTTCCAGACACCATGTCTCTTTAGGCACATTGAATTGAGTAAGAACAAAATTAGAAAACAGTAAAAATCAAAGCGTTATAGCCTCTGTTCCTATACCATATGGAAGTGAGTGACAAACCCAGACTTACATAAATCCAAATCCATAATGTGAACAGTCCCAAAACTGAAACACATATCCTTAAGAAGATCAGCATTTCTTGGAGACAAAAGAGGAACATTATGGTTACAAATGGGGACTTAACAACAACAAGTAAAATAAACATTTATCTAGTACATCCTAAATGCCAGGCAAGGTCCTAAAGCCATAGCAGAGAACAAAACAAAATCGCTACCCCTGCGTAATCACCTTCTGGGGCATCTAAAAGACGTCGGCTTGCATCCTAGCTCTGTCCTGTGACCTTGAGCAATCAACTTCTTGCAAACTTGCTTTTCTTTTCGAATGAGGTTGCTAACTTCTACCTTACACTTCTAACTGAATATGGCAGAGTGAATTCAAAGGTTTACCTCTATGTCACTCCTCTAACTCGGCTAAAATTTCTCTAAGGGAGAGAGGAAAGGTATAAACCAACAAAGACAAAGAGTGGCAGAACATAAAGCAGTAATACAATTTTGAAAACCAGAAAACAGATGAACAAATGATAATCAATTTAGTAAATCAGAAAGCACTGAAACCCAAGTCAACAACAGAAGTCCACAAGTGGATTGATTCACATTGTAGTGCAGTTTAGGAGTCTGCAAATTTTTTTATGTAAAGGCCCAGATTTAAGCTTTGCAGGTCAAGGGTCTCTGTCACAATTAGTCAAGTCTTCTTCGTAAAGCAAAAGCAGCAATAGGGCAATACACAGCTAGAGGCATGGCCATGTTCCAGTAAAGCTTCATTTATGAAAAAGAGACAGGGATTGAGGGAGAAAGGATTGTGATTTGGCAAGCAGACCAGATTGCGAAAGTCTGGTATAACACCTCAGGGATGAAGGCATCAGATCCCTCCAAAGGCAGCAGAGAAATGGTTCTGAAAATCTGAGTGAGAATGTGTAAAAGAGGGAGACAGGACCCCAGAACCCTTTTCCCACCAACTTCAGCCAGATGAAAGCCCCTCCCACACCCTGCCAGAAGACTAGAGAATTATTGTCTGGGAAACTGAATTCAGGAGATTCTGGGCTTGGGTACATATGAAGGTGGGTGTGAGATGTCTTACTAAAAACAAGAGATTAAAAAAATCTCAAACCCTAGTCCCCACTCAGCTGGCAGGGCCTGGCAAGCAGGCTTGGGCTCTTTCCACAGAAAACTGGTAGATTTCTCTCTGGAGAAACTGATCAATCCTAGAGAAAAGATCTAAAGAGGCTGAGAGTTGGTGGTCACCCAACAGAACAGTCCAGACAGAACTTCCTAGAGTAAGGCTCACTGGGTTAGCCTCCTCCACCCAAATACAGTTTCCAGTCTGTTTTTTACTGCTTCTATCTTAAAAAATCATCCTTTGTCACTAAAGACAGGAATCAAAATGAACATATAGGAATACTTTTTTTAAAGAAAGGAAGAAAAACTAAGAGGAACAGAGCAGATAGCTAAGAAAGCTTCAAAATATAATAATTAATTCTCCTCAGAAGATAAGAGAAGATATTGCATCCATGAAATAAAAATAGGAGGCCAAAAAAACAGAGCACTGTCAGAGAACACAGGAACACCCCTGAGAATTAAAAATGCAATGGCAGAGATGAAGTCACAAGAAGCACTGGAAAATAAAGTTGAGAAAGTATCCCAGAGACTAGAACAAGAAAATAAGAAAGAAAAAAAATAAGAAAATCAGTGGATCAATCGGGAAGTCTAACATCTAAATAAGAATCATTCCAATCAGAGAGAACAGAGAAAATATGCTGTATTCAATAACTTTGTATTTTTATAAAATGACTTTTTTTTAAAGCAAAGAGAGAATACAATTTCAATTCATAACCCCAGGAATTTGTCTGTTGAGAAAAGCCTGTAGGCAAACCAGAAAGAATCATTCACATTCCACTTAACATTTCTCTCCAACACATATTTAGGCTCATTATTCAAACCAGTAAAGAACAAACAAATTAGTTTTCTCTTTTCTAAGCCATGCATATCAGTTTCAATAATCTAATCTAATTCTTATGTACATCCCCTACTGTTTTTATCAAAGAATTTCATCAAGGCTTGTCACCCCAACTTTCATCTGTGCCTGAGCATCCCTAGAATTCAGGCTCTCCACACAGAATTCTCCAATTTTCTGGCAGGTGTGGGAAGGGCTCCCTGCAGGAGAGAGGGATCTGGGGCCCCAGGTGTCTCTTTTAGACACTTTCAACCAATCATCCTGTTTCTAAATCCTCTACTCACCACTTTCAGAAGTATCTAGTGCCTTCTGCACGTACACTTTTATTTAAATTAGATGTGCCCTTTATTTGATTTAAACATTAGACATTTGTGCACAAATGACAAATCCCTTCAACTGATTAATTTCCAAAAGGTTCCCCCCAAAATTCCTAGATGCAGATGCATAAGAGCTTATACAAAACTAACTTCTTTGTACAAAGGGGAAATGCACTTATTTTTTATCTTACAGACACACAGAGATATGGCAGCCTCAGTTTTTCAACTTCAGCCAACATCAAGAGCAAGTATAGACTCATGAGAGTCCACTACTCTAGTTTACCCTTGAAATTGTCACAGACCTTTAGATACTTCCACATACTTCCCAAAGAGTCCCCAAAACAAACCTTGGCTTTCAGTCTCTAAACTGGAGACGGAAGTCCAACCAGGTCCTCCGGGCTCTCCCCCTACAGACAGTTTTTGGCATCCAAACCTGGTTGCTTAGAATGTGAGACTCTGTTTTTTAAAAAGAAAAACAAGAACTCTTTTAATCATTTAGTCAGTTTTCACCCAGCAGTCATTTTAAAAGAAGAGGTTCTCTTAGTTTTTAATTTTAAAATAATAAAGACATTTAACCAAGGCAGAAGGACAGGTCAATGGCGATCAGACTTTAACACATGAGCTCTGAAATTGAACACACCTAACACTCATTAAAAACTCAAGGGTCAGCAGTAGCAGCATCAAAACATGAGAATCAGGGAGATGCAGAAGTTCTTAAAGCTATACTGGCTTTGACATTCCTTGGCCCAGAAATGCTTCTTCATTACTTTGCATGCTTGTGAGGTGAGTATGCTTTTTTTTCTTGAGACCAAGACTAAAAGCAAAGATGATTTTATCAGCAGCCAGAAAGGCAAATATTCAATGGCACAGGGAGTGATATGAATAATATCTAGCTAACCCCACAGTTGAGAAAGATGACTGGTCCGAATAAACCAAGTCTAATGACCGTGTGGCAGAAATGGGTGTCCCAAATGCCAGGAAATAAGAGAATTCTCAATAAAGACAAAGAGGTCATACATAAAGATTCATCTAGATTGCCCGTTATCTCCTACCCAAGAAGAATTGCCCTATCATTTTTTAAAGTATAATTAACAGATTCCATCCATAGATGGATAGAGAAGATGTGATGTGTGTTTGTGTGTGTGTGTGTGTGTGTGTGTACACACATATACACGATGGACTATTATTCAGCCATTAAAAAAAGAATGAAATTATACCATTTGCAACAACATAGATGGATCTAGAGAGTATAATGCTAAGTGAGATAAGTCAGTCAGAGAAAGACAAATACCATATGATCTCACTCATATGTAGAATTTAAGAAATACAAAAATGAACAAAGAAAGAAGATAAAAAAACAAACTTAACTATAGAGAACAAACTGGCAGTTGCCAGAAGGGAGGTGGGTGGGGGGATGGGTAAAATAGATGAAGGGGATGAGCAATAAGTAATGTATAGAATTGTTGAATCATTATATTGTACACCTAAAAGAATTTACCCATCTTTGATAGTAAGATCAAAAACAAAAACAACAAATTCTAATGTTTCCTCTACTAATGAAGGCATTGGAAGAACTGCTTCAAAAACAAAACCAGATTTAATTTATAATTGGAGTAATATAAAATCTTCACTACCAGATGATAAGATTCACCCTGAGAGCTGAACAAGTCAAATCTGCATCTTTGGGGCCCATGAGATGCATATCTCAGATAACACAAGATAAATGACTCCCAGAGTTGGGTGATCTTATTGGGACCTGTAACTGTCCCATGGATCCACAGTAGATCCATAGTAACTGTGCAAGGAAAACTCAGAAATAATGGTCAGCTTTTAAAAAGTAGTTTTATTTGTAATTTTATATTTATATCTCAGAAAAACCAGTGTCTCAATAAAAGATATAGCTAATATTTTAAAAAAAAACCTCAATGTTTCAATTAGTCTGTTTATAATGCTCAGTGTTGGAAAATAACAGTTATCCACATAATTAATGTAACTCCAAGGATCTTACATATCTGTTAATATCCGCATTTAGTTAGGGAGTTATCAACTTGTAGAAAAGGGGCTCAAGGCATCATCTATCTTGCAGAATAGAGATACAGTGATTGTGTACACGCACATGTGAGTGCACACACTTTATCTTTGGGTTTCAATGTGCTTAGATAAAAGCAAGGTGCTGCCCCACACTTCTATGACCTAATTCCACTTTCTGCTTAAAGTACTTCACATATAAAGCTTCACATCAATAACTAATACCATACACAGCTTTATCTGAATGTCAATTATGCATTAAGAACTACCTAAACACTGGAAATATAGCAGTTAAGAAGACAGAAAAAGTCCCTGACCTCATCTTTAAAAATTGAGGCCATGCTTTACTCATTACAACATCCATCAAAGCATCTCGCTTGGTACCTCAGATATATATAATAGATGCCAAAGAAATGATTGTGAAATTGAATTGAATTTTTATTAGAGGTTCATTTCTAAATGAAGTTCTATTGTAGTGATGCTATTTGTAAATGGCTATTTGGGTGAAGTTGTATCAATCAAATGTGAATTATCAAAACTCACTCACAGTTTTTCACAAACACACAATGCATCAGCACTGAGGCTAATGGTTAGTACAAATCAGTGCAATTGTTTGTTAGACATTAAAACATTAATACCTAATGACAGCTGTTTTAATCTCAATGTCTCTTAACATTTCCATTTCTAAGTCATTACAATTAAAAATACTTTGATATTTATCCATAGATATTTGAATTCTTCCTTTTAAGTTAAAGATAAATTATTAAAAACTTCCATATAGTATAATTCAGTAAGACTTGTTTTTTCATCCAAAGCTGGCTTACAAAGAGATCTAATATTTTTTTCTCAATCACTAATATTTTCCTCAATCCCAAATCAGCCAAAATTTGCCAAGCTCTGGGCAACTCCAGGTGCCAGGGGCTATTACCTCAAAATGTCCAGTACAACACCCGACATAAAGCAAAATCCCCATTCTAGATATTGCTGTGAAATTATGTTTTAGACGTGTGATTAACATTAACAGTCAGTAGACTTTGAATAAAGAAGGTTTTCCGCCCTCCCAAAATGTGGGTGGGCCTCATCCAATCAGCTGAAGGCTTTAAGAGCAAACACTGAGTTTTCTTAAAGAAGAAGGAATTCTGTCTCAAGACTATAACATAAAAACCCTGCTTTAGTTTCCAGGATGCTGCCCTGTGGAATTTAAACTCAGGACTGAAACATCAACACACCCTGAGTCTCTAGCCTGCCAGCCTGCCCTGCAAATTTCAGATTTGCCAGCCCCACAATTGCATGAACCAGTTCATTAAAATAATCTGTGTGCGTGTGTGTGTGTGTGCGTGTGTGTGTGTGTGTGTGTGTGTGTGTGTGTGTATCCTATTGGTTCTATTTCTCTAGAGAACCCCAAGCCATAGACCTCCTCATTCACCCATACCCTTTCCCAAAATTAATCAAGTCATCTCTGGTTACTGCTATTTTGGGCTTCCAAGTCTAGTTGTGAGCACAGTTTTTGAAATACCCCTTCCTGGGTTAAGTACATCTTGCTCTATATACTCCCCAAAGTCTCCAGCAGCCTTGACCAGGCTTCTGTCCTCCTGAGTGACTGGGAATGGAAAATCATTTATTACCTCCTGACTCCTAGTCACCACGGTATGGCCTGCCTAGGGCCTTCACATTCTGGCTGGAAGTATTTATTTGGTTGCTGACAGCCTCTTATACAGTCCACACTGAGCAACTGGGGTACTAGAAGTCTGTTGGAAAAGTGAGTGGGGATGTTTCAGGGAGGGGCTGGGGATTACACAGAAACCAGGCAGAGTGAGGGTCATCACCATGAGCTTCACCTGCTCCCCTACTGTGTCCAGGAATGTCTGTCATGAAGGAAAGAACTGTGGCTTTGTGTGTGTATTTTAATGTAACTCAAAAAATGAAAGTACTGTTCAAATGATAAAGTATCCAGCTGCTAAATTGTTTTTTACTTTTCCCTAGAAAGGAAAATAAGCCTTGGGTGTTTTCAGACTGATTACAAGGGTTTTGCTCTAGATTTTATTGAAGCAGATGGGTTTGGCTGCCTTTTTTGTGGCTAAAAGCCATGTTCACCCAAATCACTAATATCTTTGTCATTCTAATTGTTCCACAGTTCACTTTGAGAAGCTCTTAATAGTTTTTCTTTCTATTTTAAAGTATTGCAGAGAGAGCTAAGGCTGGTATTCAAGTATGCAGCCTTCCCTATAAACATCTCAGGGCCCAGGCTGTGAAAGCTAAATATTTACTGAACCCCCTCTCTCCAAGGTCAGCAGAGACATTCAACTAACCAAATCCAATGACCTTTTATCTGTCTTTATTCTATTTGACCTCCTCCAATCATGTTAAAAAACATCTACAGAGGCCTACTGGGTATCCGGCTCTATCTAGGCACTAACAAAGAAATCAACAAGACACGGTTTCTACTCCCAAATGAAGTGAAAGAAAAGGAGAGATAATATTAAGATATGTGTGATGGTTCCACAAGAGCATGTGAATTAAAGGTATGCGTGAAGGAGCACAGAAGAAGACTGCCTTATTCAGGCTGGGATTTCAAGAGATGACTTCCTGGAGGAAGAAGCAGGAACTCATTCACAAAGCGTAAGTAGAAATTACTCATTGGATGAGGGAGAGAAAGATCACCTGGAAAAAGAATCACTTGTGTAAAAGTAGCAAGGCATGAGACAGCAGGAAGCATTCCAAGAACTGCCAGAAAACTGACTGGAGGAAAACAAGTATATGGGGATGGCCAGATGTCAGGCAGGACAAAACAGGGGATGGGGGAGTCCCCAGAGGATCTTAAAGGCGCACTCTAACAGCAACACAGAAATGAGAGGGAGGAAGGCAGAAAGATTCTTTAGGAAGCTATTGGAATAGCCCATGATGAGAACCTGAATGAAGGAACTGGCTGAATCATCCTTCCCTTAAATGAGATGGCCCACGCAAGAGAAGAAAACGTTAGCTGGTGGACAGATTCAGGTTGACTTTGAGGAGCCTGCAGACCAACTGCATATAAGGTTCTGGCTAGAACATAGATGTGGGACATGAGTGCATACTTAGCAATTAAAAGAATTAATATGCTTATAATCACATGGTGTGAAGGTAAGAGGAACAGTGTGACCTGAAGATAGAATTTGTAAAAGGGATAACATTTTATAGAAGTGCAAAAGGTGTTAAGCCTGAAAAATAAAGGAGCAGCCAAGAGGAGGAAACTTAAGAGGTAGCAGTATCAAAGAATCATTTAAAACTATTGACCACTTAGGATGGGGTCTGTGTAAAAGCTGATAGAACATGGGTAATGGAAATAATGGTTTCCATTTTACAAATGTGCTTTGTTCTTTTGCCTTCCCGAGTAAACTATATTTCACACTAGGCACACATCTGCCTATGGGAAAATTAAATTTGTACATAAGAAATGTAAAGAAAGGTCAAAGAGAAAGTCAGTTTTTGGCACTCTACATACAAACTGGATATGTAGCAAGTTAACAAACCTTGTTCACAGGATGTTATTTCAGCAAAGAGTAGGCTGAAGGACTTAGAATATAGGATTTACTTATGTGGAGGGCTGTCCCACGTCCCTACCAACAACCAGGACAGACAGGGGAAGACATAATGAAGAAGAAATTTAAAAAGACATCTGGCTGTTTCTGGCCTGGGGAGAGAAAAGAAAGAAAGAGATTGGAAGCTATAAAACCTGTGTCTCATTTCTCCTCCCTGGACATCAGGGAAATGTGCATTATATAAGTGAGGATAAAATCAATGATACAGATATGAGCTGTAGTAACCCATTCGTTTTGTCAGGGAAGACTCTGGGAAAAGAGCATCTTTCAAGTTGTCCCCTTTACCCCAAATACAACAACCTGGGATGCAAACACAGCTCCTTGGCTATGCAGTATGTGCGGAAAGGGAAGGTTCTAAGGTTGAGCTTTCTCAAACCTCCCCAGTTCCTGCATTTGTGTAGCCAAGGGACAGTGGGCCTGTCAAGGGGCCTACTGGGCAGAGCAAGGTGACCTCACAGAGGAGGCTTAGTAGCCGCTGGGGCACCACGCTGGACAAAGGCCAAGGAAGTTACCCAGGAGCAAAGTGAGGCCAGGTCAGCCAAGAGCACTGCTGGATCCTTACAAAGAAAACAAATTAAGTGACATCAGCTGTAGACTGCCTATAACAGGGCCAGCAGCACCCAGTCAGCCACAAGACATTACTCCAGAGACCTACAGGTAACTGTGAGTGCGCCTCCCAGGACCAGCATGAGCCGGGATCCTCTTCCCTGACACCCCTGGATGCCTCCTTAGAGAAAGAAGCAGCCGCTGGAGAAGGCCATCTGAGAAATTGAGTATCTTTCCCAAATAAGTAACAAAAAAGCTCCTAATATCATATTGGCCTTTGTTTATCCCAGATGACAGATTGAGTCAATCTGTTTTCCTACTACTCCATAGATAAAAGTTCAGGGAAAAGATGAGATTCGTTGTAGATAACATAAAGAATTTTTTTCTTTGCTGTATAGCTAAAGATGGGCAATAATATTTTCCAAAGTATATTCCACAGAACACTAGTTCCTCAGAATGTTGACAGATATTATACAGGCAAAAAAATAAATAAAAATTTTAAAATCAGGTTAAAAATAAAAAAATATTTAATGCAAACACTTCTGAGATCATTTACTTTACTCATGAAAATTCTGAATCTCCAATAGAGCAATTTGGTATACCTCATTCCCATCAATTTGTCCAAGAATTTTACTTTCACAGACCATCTCTCTGAAAGACTTTTGGAAACACTTCTGGCATTTAAAAAATGGAGATCCTTCAAATCTTTAGAATAATTGGGATCATGAGCCCTATAGTCTACTGTCTTCCCCTCTACCATGGTTCTTCAGTTGGCTATGTCAGTAATATTGCCAAACAAGAAATGCATGGTTACCCCTGAGCAAAACGGTGACGCCGAAGAAACTAACATTTGGTGAGCACAGAATTCCACCTTCTTCCACTTTGGGCACATTTCGTCCTACCCCTTTCCTCCTAACAAAACTTCTCAAATTTCTTTGTTTATTCTAAACTACATTGGTGACTTATTGACCATGATGGTGGACCAGCCACACCAGCTGCCTCCCCTTTCTCACAAGAATCAATAGCAGTGCACTGCAGTATGGTGCAGTGGGTACGAGTCTGGAGCCAGACTACCTGGGCTTCTTTGAATCCTGCCTCAACATTTGCTAGCTTCATGATGACCCTGGGAAAGTTACTTAACCTCCCTGACCTCAGTGTCCCTACCTGCAAAATAGATTGAATAACAGTACTTGCCTATTGCACTGAGACTATTCTCTATCATTTAATGTATATTAAATGATACATATATGATTTATATCACATATATGTCATTTAGGACATAGTACATGCATATATATTTTAGCTATTTTTTAGCTTGCCAAAATATTAGCAAAGGAATAGAATGGACTGAACTTGCAATGACAAAGAGAATAAGAGGAGCCATCAATAAAGTGATTTCAATAAATTTATAGAAGAAACAAAGCAGATAAAGGAATGCCACAGATACAGCAGGGCAGAGGAACCCACAATCTAGCTTCAGAGTTGGCAAACTTTCTCTGTAAAGGCCAGGTAGTCACTATTTTAGATTTTATGAGTCAAGAGGCAAAATTGAGGATGCTATGCAAGTCTCTGTTGCAACCACTCAATTCTGTTGTTGAGGCACAGAAGCAGCCATAGACAATACATACAGGAATGAGCATGGTCAGGTTCTAATAAAATTTTATTTATAGACACTAAAATTTTAATTTGATATAATTTTCACATTATAAAATATTATTTTTAATCTTATTTAATATGAGATATACCCTCAACAAATTTTTAAGAGTACAACACATTATTGTTTATAGGTACAATGTTGTACAGTAGATCTCTAGAGCTTATTCATTTTGCTTAACCGAAACTTTATGCCCTTTAATTAATAAATCTCCATTTCCTCTCCCTCCCAGACCTTAGCAACCAGCAGTCCACTTTTTGATTCTATGAACTCTATGAATTTGACTTTTTTTTTAAAGTAAACTCTGTGCCCAACATGGGGCTCAAACTCACAACCCCGAGATCAAGAGTTACATGCTCTACCAACTGAGACAGCCAGCGACCCCTGAATTTGACATTTAAGATACCTGTTATAAGTGGAATCATGCACTGTTTGTCTTTCCATGACCTCCTCATGTCACTTAGCATAATGTCCTCCGTGTTCATCCATATTGTCATTTATTGCAGAATTTCCTTTTTTTGTTGTTGTGAATCTTGCAACCAGAGTGACAGTGCCACATGAGTAATGAACATAGGAGTGCTAAATATTATTAATTTCATATTTACCAAAATTCCATTTAAAAATACAAATGCTAAAATGTAATTTAAAATTACATTTTGGGAAATTGGATGAAGGTGATCAAAGAGTACAAACTTTCAGTTAGAAGACGAATAAGTACTAGGGATATAATATACAATATAATGGCTATTGTTAACACTTCTATACAGTATATTTGAAGGTTGCTAAGAGAGTAGATCCTAAAAGTTCTCATCATAGCAAATAGAGATGTTGCTACTCTCTTAGCAACATCATGAAGGTTGCTAAGAGAGTAGATCCTAAAAGATCTCATCATTTTTTGTGACTATATGAGGTGATGGATGTTCACCAAATTTATGGTGGTAATCATTCCACAATATATGTAAGTTAAGGCATTGTGCTGTACAACCTCAAGCTTATATATATATATATATATATATATATATATATATATATGTTGTATGCCAGTTATATCTCAATAAAATTATATCTCAATGAAATTGAAATTTTATCTCTATAATTCTATGTAGTTTGAGAGCACATATATTTATATATTATATACTTGAAAGAAAAAATAAAATGTAAAAACTACCCTCAGCTCTCCCAAACTATACAAAAAGAGATGACTGGCCGTATTTGACCCATGGACCATAGTTTGCCAATCCCTGTTGTAGAGCATGTTAATGTGAGAAATGCTCTAGACTAAAAAACAAAGATCCAGGCACTACAGCAGCAGAAAAAAAGGTGTGAGACAAAAATAGATTCACTGAAAGTCTGTAGATAGAACATTCTCTGGCCCTCCTGGGACTCCTCTGGAGAAAAAAAAAAAAATTGACTTGAGAGACAAGAAACCCCAGTCCCTGGCTCTGCCATTAATTGAGGGGATATGCGCTCTCTGTTACTTTCTGACTATTTTATCTTTCCGTATGTTCTAAGAGGGTCTTCTCAAACTGGTTTCTTTCTTTTTCATGATACCCTGTTTCTTTTCATCACCTGTGCAGACACCTGAAAAAGCATTGTGCTTGCTTGATTCCCTCTGGGCTGCTTTCAGCACTGCTGACATCCAGGGAGCCCTAGGAAGGGGCTATGACATTGCCTTTCAATTCCATCTCTCCCCTGCCCACCCAACCTCAGAGGGGCTGGAGAACACCTCAAATTAGAGCTTCCCATGGTGGGAGCCCATCAGGTACCTCAAGAGTTATTCTGTATTGTAGCTTTTCCCTTTACCCTTTGACACTGCTTAGTCTTAGGCTCTTCTCTTTCCCTTGCCTTCGATGGAATCCCAGAAAACATCACTGGTTTGTAGAGATGCAAACATTCATAGACAAGCTACACTAACAACTATACTACCATTTGATAATGTCTTAATATCAACAAGCTCTCTCTTGAACATTTCAGAAAATTCAAAAAAGGAGTCAGAGAGAAATGTGCTTTTTCTTTTCTATGGCAAAAAAGGAATACATCCCAAAGGTGAGAGTGGCTACTGATGATGAAGAAAGCTACTGTCTGGGAAAAGGAAAGGGCTCTATCTCGGGAAAGGGTAAGCCAGGAGAGACTGAAGGGCCCTGACTTCTGACACTCAGTCTTGGAAGAGGATCATTGTGCCATCCTGTGACATAGAGAGAGGTTAACTTTGTTGTATTTAACTAGGTTCTTAATTATTGATAGATGCTTTTAAACACAAAGAAGAATGATCATGGCAATTTAGACTCTGTCTAGTTTCCTCTTTATTAATTTTTAAATGATTGACTTTTTCTAACTATTTCCATGTTTATTACATAACTAACAAATAATAAAGTTTTAATGTATTAAATAAGATTTCTCCTAACATTTATACATTGATTATAAATTAATTATATTTCTTACCAGTCTATAATAGACCAGACTCCAGAAATGCTTTAAACACCTTAAAAACAATATAAATATTGATGCAATGCTTCTAGAATTGGTTAGTACAGATATTGGGAAACTATTAGAAAATCACTAACATCATAGATTCAAATATGTTTATTATGTTTTTTATTTTAATATACATTTTCTTTTTTCTTATCCAGTCACAATTATACTCATTTGCCCTGAGAGATAGGGTTGCCTTCTTAACCAACTAAAGCTGCAAATAGGATTTGAAAGTCCATAATTGGGCCTAAAACCACGTATCTTGGGTCACCTTCCTAATTTGTTTTACCCAAGGCCATTTTCCAGTTGGATGAACCCCTTTTCATGGGTAAAATTCTATCACATAAGAAACTGTCTAAATTATTAGCTCTGCTTATTATGAATGTCTTATCTTTTATAGATCAGCTGATATAGACCTACTTTGCAACAGTTTTTTCTGCATATATTTCTTTCCTTTTAACAATCCAGTCCTTGTTTGTTTTGTAAGCCTTGTCTGATTCAGTTAAATCTGAGGACTAGATTGGTTTGAGTCACTGAAATTACAACTTTGCTCATGAACCAGCCATTAAAACAGACAATATTTACCTGATATGGCTAGACTCATCAGAGAGAGATGGTTAGGTTGAAACCTCACTCAGAATATTTTTTGATATCAACCAGCGGTTCTACTGTAGAGATGTTTGTTATTAAGTACAAGAGCCAAACATACATCTAAGAATTGTTGTCTGTACCAGAACCTTAATTCAGCCTGGTGCCCTCTCACACTGAGACACTGAGGGTAGTGTGGGAGGACAAAAGGCAACTGTCATGGGTTTTCCCCCAAATCCCTGCTTCTAGCCCTTACTTCTCTTCCAGATCCAGTTCTGCATTTCCTGTGACTGCCAGACACTTCCGCCCAGAAGTCCCATTGACACCTCAACTCAGCAGGACTAAAACTAGAACTTCTTCTCCAACTCACTCATTCTACTACCTCAGATATTCACTCAAAATCCCATCAAATTCTTCCTTCAACTTGTTAGCCACATTTGTTAAGGTAACCAACTTATAGAAAAAGCTGAACTCTTCTAAGCAAACAGAAATTCCTCTGTGTTAAACCAGCTCTGTTGAAAATTATTTTCTACTTCCAGATGAGATCATGGCCAGGTTCCTTGATTTAACAATCATTCGAGAATAAAAAGTCATCCAAGGATTCTGGGAAGATGGCAGAGTAGGAAGCACCAGGAATCTGTCTCCCCACCTAGATAATAATTGTATTGGCAGAATCTGTCTGATATTATATTATTTTGGAACTTTGTGGAGTTTACTGAAGACTTGCAACTTCCAAGGGAAGGCATGGACAGTAAATGGAGTCAAGTTCAGCTCTTAGCACAGTAACAGCTACCCATCTCCTACCATCAGCCTTGTGGCCGACACTGTGCATATGTTCCTGGAGCAGCCTGCCCACAGCTGGCAGGCCAGAGAGAACCCTGTCCTCCAAATGCTCTGCAAACTGATTGATGCCTCTGATCACAAAGATGCAGACAAAAAGGTGGGCAGTCATTGTTGCTCCTCTCCCCCACTGTTTCAAGCCCCTCCCCTTCCAGTTAAAGTAACTTCTAGGGAATTTAAAAAGCCAATGCCCTTTTCTCCCCTCTCATTTTCCTTTTTCCCTTTTGAATGCCAGATATTAAAGACTAAGACATTGAAAAACAATTGCATATATGGGGAAAATTAGAAAGTTACCATGCATTTTCAAGGAAAGGCTCAGAAAGGATCTGAGAAGACCTTAACTTTATACCTCAGAGGGATCCTTGGCATAGAGACAGCCTACAACAATCAAAAAGACAAAAATAATAAACAAACAATAATAAAAAACAGCACACCTTGGGGAAGGGGGTGAATCTTATTTCCAGAATTGCCACATTACTAGGTTCAAATATCTAGTTTTCAACCAAAAAATCATAAGGCATACAAAGAAACAGGAAAGTTTTGCCCCTTTAAGGAAAAAACTAAACCAACAAAAACTGTCTCTGAAAAAGACATGATGGCAAATCTATTACATAGAGAGTATGAAAAAACTGTCTTAAGGATGCTCAAAGAACTAAAGAAAAATTGTGGAGAAAGTCAAGAAAACAAGGAATGAACAAAATGGAAATATCGATAAAGAGATAGAAAATCTAAAGATAACCTAAAAGAAATTCTGGAGCTGAAAAGTAAGATAAAAAATTAAAAATTCAGTAGAGAGAGTCAAGTCAGATTTGAGCAGGCATTAGAAAGAATCAGCAAACTTAAAGATTAATGAAAATTATTAGGTTAAGAGAAAGACTGAAGAAAAGTGAACAAAACTAAAAGGACCCATGAGACACAATCAAGTAGAGAAACATATGCATTGTGGGAGGCTCAGTGGGAGAAGAGGGAAAGAGAAAGCAGAGGAAATATTTGAGAAATAATACCTGAAATCTTCCCAAATCTGATGAAAGACATGAATATAAATATTCAAGAAATTTAACAAACTTCAAGTAAGATGAACTCAAAGAGGCTTACACTACAGCACATTATAATCAAATTTTCAAAAGACAAAGACAAGTGGAATATGAGTAGAAGTGGTGTTTGTCACTTCCAGGCCTAGACCCACAAAAGTCTCCCATTCAATCCTCCACAATCTCTATTGCTCCTCATACACTGGCTGGAAGGAGAGATTCTGAGGCCCCAGTGAAACCATGCAAAAGCAGAGCCCACATCCCTGAATCACTGCAAAGGCTGCTCATTGAATGCCCTCCCTAAATTAAGTGATTGAGAAATAAATCTCTATTTTGTTATACTACTGATAATTCAGGGGCTATCTGATTTTAAACTAGCATTACACCAAATAATATGATTTTCCTGTGTCATTTTGTTGCCAGGAATGCTTCCTCTATTACATCTGCCTGTCAAAATGTTTAAAAGTCCAGCTCAGGGGCACCTGGGTGGCTCAGTTGGTTAAGTGTCTGCCTTCAACTAGGGTCATGAACCCAGGGTCCTGGGATAGAGTTTGAGCCCCGCATTGGGCTCAGTGGGGAGCCTGCTTCTCCCTCTCCTTCTGCCCGCCCACCCCCTGCTTATACTCTCTCTCTCTCACACTCTATGTCAAATAAATAAAGAAAATCTTTAAAAATATATAAATAGGGGTGCCTGGGTGGCTCAGTCATTAAGCGTCTGCCTTTGGCTCGGGTCATGATCCCAGGGTCCTGGGATCGAGCCCCGCATCAGGCTCCCTGCTTGGCGGGAAGCCTGCTTCTCCCTCTCCCACTCCCCCTGTCTGTGTTCCCTCTCTCACTGTCTCTCTCTCTCTCTCTGTCAAAAAATTAAATAAAATCTTGCAACCCCTCTGGAAAACAGTATGGAGGTTCCTCAAACAGTTGAAATTAGAGCTACCGTTCGATCCAGCAATTGCACTACTGGGGATTTACCACAAAGATACAAATGTAGGGACCCGAAGGGGTACGTGTACCCCAATGTTTATAGCAGCAATGTCCACCATAGCCAAACTGTGGAAAGAGCCAAGATGCCCATCGACAGATGAATGGATAAAGAAGATGTGGTATATATACACAATGGAATATTATGCAGCCATCAAAAGGAATGAGATCTTGCCATTTGCAACGACGTGGATGGAACTGGAGGGTGTTATGCTGAGTGAAATAAGTCAATCAGAGAAAGACATGTATCACATGACCTCACTGATATGAGGAATTCTTAATCTCAGGAAACAAACTGAGGGTTGCTGGAGTGGTTGGGGGTGGGAGGGATGGGGTGGCTGGGTGATAGACATTGGGGAGGGTATGTGCTACGGTGAGCGCTGTGAATTGTGCAAGACTGTTGAATCACAGATCTGTACTTCTGAAACAAATAACGCAACATATTTTAAGAAAAAAGAAAAAGAAGAAGATAACAGGAGAGGAAGGTAAGGGGAGTATGTCAGAGGGGGAGACGAACCATGAGAGATGATGGACTCTGAAAAACAAACTGAGGGTTCTAGAGGGGAGGGGGGTAGGGGGATGGGTTAGCCTGGTGATGGGTATTGAGGAGGGCACGTTCTGCATGGAGCACTGGGTGTTATGCACAAACAATGAATCATGGAACACTGCACCAAAAACTAATGATGTAATATATGGTGATTAACATAACAATAAAAAAATTAAAAAAAAATTAAATAAAATTTTAAATAAATAAAAATAAATAAATAAATAAACTGCCACTTCTTTCTCTAGTTACCCAGGCAAAATTTTGTCCCTCTTCTAACATTGGCTATATCTCTTATTATCATTTTATAGCAATGATCACATAATATTTAATATTTGTATTCATGTTTTATCTCTACAGTAGACAGTATACTTCTAGAAGGTAAGAATCATAGTTCTTTTACCTTCATATGTCCCACAGTATCTAGTAGAGTTTCTTGTACACGGACACTATATACATATTGAATTATACAGGTTACTTGTGCTACACACCATCCATCTTCTTGAAATCACCTCTGCAATAGAGAGCCATCAGGCTGGTCCTTCTGGTAGGCAGTTTGTACTGAGAAACCCAATTTCCCATTTCTAGAATGCTATCTTTGCTCTGCCTCCACCCTCTTTTTTTTTTTTGTCCCTTTCTCAGACATACATATAAGCAGCTTTCTCTCCTAACACTCCTCCTTAAAGCTAAGTTTTGCCCATACAGAAGTCCCGATTTGTCACTGACCCTTAGTTTAGAAAAATAGTTTTTTATAAGATTCATTACAGAAACTCAGTAGTTTCTCCACACTTCCCACCTGATCTTTTAAGAATGAATTGCAATGCATATCCCTAGTCATATTCTCTTCCAGCACCTCTCTTCTCACCCAGACCACTACCTCCTCATACATGTAGGAAGTCAAGTTTTATTCTCTAGCACTCCCACAACTGGTTACTTTAATGTGTTTCACTGCATTACCCTAAAGATCACATTTATTAACTTCTCTTACTCTTCTGAAGTCTAATCTTCACTTGAGATGTTTAGTAGTATTACCTATCTTACACATACCACTTTAAGCATACAAATGATTTTGTGCATATTACCTCATTTAATCCTAATCACAGTCATACCAGTAAATCATCACCAACCTATAATTTTTTTAAATTGAGGCCAGAGAGGTTAAGTAATTTATTCTAGGTCACACAGGTACTAAGTGGCAGAATGGAGTAAAAAATGAACAAATAAATAGCTTCCCCATTTACCTCATTTTTCAGCTACTCATCTTCATTACTCTGCTCTTCCAGGGAAAATTTCTGTGTCCTACAGCTGAAATAAGTCTAGTAGAAGTGCTGTCATCCGTGTGGGCAGAGTCAGTTTCCTAGGACAAGCTGACCTGGGGCAACTCTTTCACGATATGAGGCAAAATAGCCAAAAAACAGGGTCTTGGTGAGCCAGAAATATGGCCAAGGAAATGTTGCCAAATACAAAGCTTCAAGGGCCAGGGGAGAACATAAATGGGAGGTGGGCGTCAAAATGCACAGAAGAGAAGACAGCACAAAGGAGAGCTCAAAGAGCATAGTGAGCACCGGGAACTCACCCGCTGTGCAGTGGGAGGAGTACTGTCCAAGCAGCTGGGCTTGAGAAGTTTGATTTCTGGTTTGGAGAAGTGAGCTCTAAAGTCCTGTACAGGCCTAGACACAAATTTCCAAATCTTCCTTAGAATTTGGAGCCTCTTTGAGCTTTGAAGCAAAAACATAGATTTGTAGAGAAGAGGAGACGGAGCATTAATGTGGAGTTGTACTATTTTATATGCCTATTTTTTTAGATTGAGTAAGAAAAAAACACCAAGTAAAGACATAAAATCTATATCCAATTCATTTAATGGAGTGAGATTTGGAGAAGTTCATAATTAGGGAATCCGAAGTATTACTCTTAGCTGCCTTTGAAGATTTCGGTGAAACAAGTTTAATATGGACCCTGCATCCATTTTTAACCTCTACTTTTCCACTAGCATTTTAACTTTCTCTATGTCTCACATTCAAACTCCTCATAGATAGTATCTCCTAGTCTAAGTTGATGACCATCATCTCTGGTGGCAGAACTTTGAGCTTGACCAACTCAAGGACCACTGCTCAGACCATACATGGACTCACCTTGGATTAGCTGCCCATTCCTCCTTGGGTTATATTGTATAGACCATGGCCACCTATTTGGGGTTTTGGGGTTTACTTTTAAGATTGTATTTATTTATTTGCCAGAGTGAGAGCGTGCACACAAGCAGGGGGAGCGGCAGGCAAAGGGAGAAGTAGACTCTCTGATGAGCAAGGAGCCCGATGCAGGACTCAATCCCAGCACCCTGGGATCATGACCTGAGCTGAAGGCAGACGCTTAAATGACTGAGCCACCCAGGCATCCGCACCTATTTGTTTTTGAAGGTGATTTACACAGGAAGAGTTGTTCTATTAAGCAAAAATTATTCCATCAATGTGTGCTCCAAAAAGTCTCTATTCCCCAAAACTTTGTAAGGGTAGCTGAGGAAGGAGGTAATTGCTTTGTCTAAACTCTAGAATAATTAAAGTTTGTTATTTGTAGGGCGCCTGGGTGGCTCAGTCGGTTAAGCGACTGCCTTCGGCTCAGGTCCTGATCCTGGAGTCCCGGGATCGAGTCCTGCATCGGGCTCCCTGCTCGGCGGGGAGTCTGCTTCTCCCTCTGACCCTCTTCCCTCTCATGCTCTCTGTCTCCCATTCTCTCTCTCTCAAATAAATAAATAAAACCTTTAAAAAAAAAAAGTTTGTTATTTGTAAATTCTTCCACACTAACACACTAAGAGTAAGATCAACACAAATGCATAAACTTGTTAGGTTTCTTTAAAGTTGTATAATTATTTTAAGAGTCTCATTGGTTTTCATGTGCATGTGTTTTTCATAGCTACCCAAATGAAAAATCCTTGAAGGCAAGAATCACATCTGTTTTTTTTATCCCTGACAACATCTAAGATTCTGTGCTTACCAAGGGTGTTAAATAAATGTTGCTCAGTGACTGAGTCTAAGGATCTCTGGGTATTATTGAAAAATTGGCTTTAATTGCTTCATTAACTGTATACACAGAGAGTTGAGATCAGCTGTTTAAAATAACACACAAGAGAGCCTTCTGTTCTATAATGTCAATAAAAAATATTGATAGAGTGATGGGATCATAAATGTGAGCCATAAAGGAAATTATCTCTGCTCTATGTGTGATCCAAATATTTCTTTCTTTGCAATCTAATAAAATATTTATCAATAAACCAATAGCATGAATTGAAATTTTCTGGGCCCTAAACAAATTTTGATTAAAGTGACCCAATCCTATTCCTTGAGATTCTAAAGAAAAGTCAAGCAGGCAAGGATTTTTCTTTTCATCCCAGAGGCTTCCTCCTTTACAGCGAATCAGGCTTGTGTTTGGGATTTTGTTTTTTCGAAAAATGTCAGTGGAAAGCCATTTTAGGCTTGCAGCAAACCGACCAATCTAGGTGACTTTAAATCAAGGAATAAACTTGTAGCTCTCTCGAATAAACAGTAGCTCTCTTGGCCCCAAGCAAGTATATACGCCTTGTTCTCAAGCTTTACAGTAATCAGATTTCTGAGTAATCAGAAATTTTTTATATATAATATTTTAACTTACTAAAGGCACATACATAAAAAATACTCTGTTCTAGCTAAAATTTTTGCTTGGTGACTCTCTCTGTAAAGAGCTGTACAGATTTTTTGGCCTAATTGAAATAGTGACTTTCCCCTATGTTGCAGATGATTATAATTTCACCCTGTCACCAGAAAAACATGTCATTTGCCTTTATTCTCAGTATCTCAGGATTATCTCAATATCACAACCAATGAATAACATGAGTTTTGGTTTTTCAACATGGAAACAGTTCTTCCACATGAAAGTCAGATGCAACATTAGATTTATTTTTCTGATCTGCCACATTGGGAAAGGGCTTCCTGTCAAAAGCCTTCAGCTTGGAAGTCACAACCTCAACCCACAACTCTTTAAGCTCTACTCACAGGCAAATAATACAAAAGGAAGGGAAGTGAAAGACAATGTATCAGGGTACAAACTATAGTCCTATGCAGGAAGCCACCCACACTAGCATTGTTAGGTTAACTCTTTACCAATCCTAATATGCCATGTCCTAAGTACAGGACAGGACACACCAGATCATTAGCTCCTTCCTTCAAGCCACAGCTTTAGCTACATTTTATAATTTCACTGCCTCACAGTACCTTCCCCTCTGGCAATTAGAGCAAAGACTCATACGCTATAGGCATTGCTTAATAAATAGCCCTTCAAATGCCATTACATAGAACCAAACTAAGCCACCAGCACAGGCATTAGTTTTTATACGGGAAGAGAATGGGAAGAAGATTATGCCAACATTACCCAAATTGTGTTCCCACGTGTTCTGCACAAAAAGAAAAAAAAATGGTAGTCAACCAGATTCAGGAAAATTCAAATGCTGTACCACTTTCTTGAAAATTTACATCTCAATGAGCATAAAAGCTCCAGAGTCTTGCAGTGAAAAAACTTGTTCAACATGATTTAATACAGCATTTCCCAAGTGCGATGGTTAATTTTATGTGTCAACTTGACTGGGCTAAGGGATGTCTAGAAAGCTGATAAAAAAAAATTGTTTCTAGGTGTGTCTTGAGGGTACCTGCAGAAGAAATCAGCATTTGAATTGGTGAACTCAGTAAAGCAAATTGCCCATCCCAGTGTGTGTGGGCATCATCAAGTCTACTGAGGGCCCAAATAAAACAAAAAAATAGAGGAAGGGTGAATTTTCTCTCTGTTTGAGCTGGGACATCTATCTTCTATCTTCTCTATCTTCTCCTACCCCCGACCATCAGCCCTCCTGGTTCTCTGGCCTTCAGACTCCAATTGATAGTCACACTATCAGTTCCCTCTACCCTCACCCTAGTTCCCCAGGTCTTCCCATCCTTTTCACCATATCAGACTGAATCACACCACCTGCTTTCCTGGTTCTCCAGTTTGCAGACAGCAGATTATGGGATTTCTCAGCCTCCATAATCAAGGGATCCAATTCCTATAATAAATACAAATTTTTATGTATATGTACACATACATATACATAAACATACTACATATTATATATACATATATATAAAAATATATGTGTGTGTGTGTGTATATATATATATATATCTCCTGTTGGTTCTATTTCTCTGGAGAACCCTAATATACCAAACATATTTGACAACAGAGCCCTTTGCAGAGGATATCTACTGACATTTAGAAGGATATCAGTGTCCTGTGGAACAAAATCTGAGAAATCTTCAGTTGTCTGATTCAAACCAATAAGCAGACTTGAAGAGAAAAAGCACAGGCTTCTGGAGTCAAACAGACCATAATTCTGCCATTATTGGAGCCATATGACCTTTTGCAAGCTACTTATCCTTTCTTAGCCTCAGTTTCCCCAAATTCAAACTACGCAGCCTTCATATACTGTTGCTATTGTTAAATAAGATAACATACTATATTACCTGTCATTTTATTTTTTTAAAGATTTTATTTATTTATTTGGGAGAGAGAGAGAGCATGAGTAGGGGGAGCAGCAAGCAGAGGGAGAAGCAGGCTCCCCACTGAGCAAGGAGCCCGATGCGGGATTCAATCCCAGGACCCTGGGATCATGACCTGAGCCAAAGGCAGATGTTTAACCAACTAGGCCACCCAGATGCCCCTAAGCTGTCATTAAAAAAATTTTTTTTGTTCTTCCCCAAAGGGAAAACTATTCATTCCTCTTAGGAGGATAGAAGAAAAAGGAAAGTAACATAGCAGTTACTGATGGATATGGGAAAATTAGGATAGATTAGGGATTAGTTCTCTTCTTTTAAAGTTAACTGAAAAAATATAAAATGCAATGAAAATTAAATTAAGCCAGCCATGCTAATAGAAGTACAAGAGTAAAAGCAAAAGAAATGGGAGAGGCAAGAAGAGATCCTTTCCTGCCATGAACATGGAACAGTGAACTACAGAAAATTATGTCTATAGGTCTGCAAATGGACAGAACAATATTCATCTCTGACCTAACTTCTCTGAACATCCTGCACACTTGAGAGGCGGACAGGCCGAATGTCAGGCTTTTGTGACCTAACATTAGGGATTTAGGTCTAATTCATCAACTGCTAAAATCTGGTCTAACCCAGATATTCGCTTTCTTTTCTGATGGTACCGGTGTGTAATAACATCTCAGCCCTTGACAAAGCCTGTACCACAGAGAGCAAAAACTTAAAATACTAACAGTGGAATGATAGGTTAGAGAAATTTAGTCAACGAACCTTCAGCTCCTGCAGTAGACTTGTCAGCATGTTACATAGGGCTTTAATTTAGTAGCTTCCCACATATGGGCAACAATATGGTCTCAGTAGTTCCCTGCTACTGGCATGGCTGAGGAGGAGGAGAAATAATTAGACATCTGACAGGCAAGTGGCTGCTCTCACAGCTCAGTCAAGGCTTTTGCAGAGGGCACTGGATATTTTTAAACCACTAGTTCCATTGCTGCTAAAGAAATTATACATTTTTCTTTTCCTGATGAATAGGCATTGGTTTGTTTCAGAGTCTGATGATAAAGAAGTGATGGAAGTCATAAACCTAATTCTTTCAACCAGTTTTCTAAGGAAAAGTATATATGCTGTCCATGATATATGCAGTGGACTATATTAGGAGGCCAAAACACTAATACCATTCTTACTTTCCTCTCCTTGAAGAATGCACACATCCAAACAATTTGTTTTTAGCTGTCAGAACCTCCATTCTGCACATTAAATGAGGGACCTAAGGATTCTGTATAAAACCAGCAAAACAGGCCATAAACAGGTACATGGGAGAGGGCGAGGGCAAGAAATGTTTTTCCCAACCAGACTGTTAAAACCTGTTCAAGGTCAATGAATCTATTTTGATTCCCACCCACAATACTGTCACCCCTATGACCAATGAGCACAGTACTCAGTAACCAGCAGTAATTCATAAATATTAGGCAATGTACTGATATTTTGCTAATATGCAGACTCCATATGCTTGGCCTCTAGAAAAAAGGACAGAGAAATCAAGCAGGACAAAAGTGTCATGCTTCTTCTTTGTGCTGTCTTCATCATACGCAATAGTGCCTGGCAGGAGTTCAACCCACAGGAAGGTTTGACTTGTCTGAGATTAGATACTTTTTTGGAAGTAAGCAGCATTTTCTCCAAAGAAGCCACATATAAAAATATCAGCCAAGTTTTACTTCTTTCTTTATATAACCAAGCATGTGTATGTTCATTTTCAAAAAATTAAATTTCTTGTCTAAAGCTCATCTCTTGTTTATATCCATAGTTAGAGACTGAACCCCCCAAAATTCATATGTTGAAGCCTTAACCCTCAAAACAATGGTATTTGGAGGTAGGATCTTTGGGGGGGGTAATTAGGTTAGGATGAGGTCATGAGGGTGGGGCCCCACGATGGGACTGGTCCCTTATAAAAAGAGCACACGCTCTCTCCACGCACACACACCAAGGAAGGCCATATGAGGACAAAGGGAAAAGGTAGCCATCTGCAAGCCAGGAAGAGAGCTCTCACCAGATCCCAACTATACTGGTACCCTGATCTTAGACTCCCGGCCTTCAAAACTGAGGAAAAAAAATGTCTGTTGTCTCAGCCACCCAGTCTATGGTATTTTGTGATAGCAGCCCAAGCAGATGAAGACATCCAACAAAACAGTAGGGACAAATGTGCTTGAGAGTAGAGCTAGTGGCCATATGTGAAAGGTCAGCAGTGACACAGAGAGGACATACACTTAGAAAACCAGGGTAGGTTTACCTCTGACTGTTTTTTTTAAAGACGAAATTATCAGAACCAGACAGGCTAAGTCTGCCTTGTCAGGGATCTAGGCTCTTCTTCCGTGGGAGTTAAAAATTCTACGACAGAAGACCAAACCTAGCCACTGAGGCTGAGAGTGAACAAGCAGATCTCTAACAGCAACCGTGTGAGAAAGATGCCCATGGACAGCATTTGCAAAGTCAGATCTTAGTTTCCAGACTCACTGGCATTTGACGCTATGGATTCCAAAGTCCAATCAACTTTCAGACTTTTCTATTGGGAGGGAAGAAGACATTATCATGTAATATTCCCCAAAGCATTCTACTTGTCTTTATAAATTTGCTCTAGAGAGGGGCATTGTATTAGTCGGATTCCACAAAGAAACAGAACCAATAGGAGAGAGAGACAGAGAGAAAGAGAGATTGTAAGGAATTGCCTCATGCAACTATAGGGGCTGACAAGTCAAACTCTGTAGAACAGGCGAGTAGGCTGGCAATTCAGTTAAGAGATGATGTTGTATCTTGAGTTCAAAACATGCCGGCAGGGCAGCAGGCAGGAAACTCGGGCAGTGTTTCTATATTGCAGTCTTGTACAAATTTGGTTCTTTGGTAAACTTCAGTGTTTGCACTGAAGGCCTTTGACTGACTGGATAAGGTCTATCCACATTAAGAAGAGTAATCTATTTTACTCAAGGTCTACAGACTAAATGTGAATCACATCTAAAAATTGTCCGCACAGCAACATCTAGACTGGTGTTTGGCCAAACAACTGAGCACCATAGACTAGCCAAGTTGACACATAAAAGTAACCATCACAAGCATAAAATGGGAAGTAAAAAGACAACAAAAACAAATTTCTAAATCCTTCAAATTTTTCTTCTGTCCTAACCAGCTTATCTTTTTAAGAATGGGTCTCATCCATTGTCGCATTAAACTACTCATTGAATCAAATATGGTCTATTATATCCCTTGCATTCCCAAGATATCTCTTGCATTTTTACTAAAGTCAACATGCTAGTGCAAGATGAGTTTCTAGGATGCAAGAAATATGGTCGGGGCGCCTGGGTGGCTCAGTCGTTAGGCGTCTGCCTTTGGCTCAGGTCATGATCCCAGGGTTCTGGGATCGAGCCCCGCATCGGGCTCCCTGCTCAGCAGGAAGCCTGCTTCTCCTTCTCTCTCTGCCCCTGCCTGTGTTCCCTCTCTCGATGTCTCTCTCTCTGTCAAATAAATAAATAAAATATTTAAAAAAAAAAAAGAAATATGGTCAACCCTAAGTCGTGAGACATCAAAGGTTAGTAACCTAAGGCAAAGCTGCACTCCAAAAATAGAGCAACTTGTGAGGGCTGGGATACTGCTTACTTGTCCAACATTTTAACCCCAGAAGCTAGCCCTACACCTGGCTCACAGTTGGTTCTCAGAAATCTTTGTTAAATGAATACCTGAATTAATTAGGGAAGTAAGAGAGATTAACATTATTAAAGGTGCTTCCCACTTTGAGATGACAAAGCCAAGTAGAGGACTGTTGTGTTTCTTAGTTTTTCTACTCCATTGCAAAATAAAATAATTACCTCTGCAAATTGAACAGATACAGACTCTACTCTGGTCCCATGTCAGTAAAGTCTTGTGGGTATTTTGGAGCTATTCACTTTCATCCCATACTGCAGCACTCAGAATTCAGTAAGCATATTTCCTAGCTGTGTAACCTTGGACAATACTAATAACTAACACCAAATATCAAGTACTGTCCTTAGTGTCTATATCTACCCATAACATTCCTCATGAGGTGGGTACTGCTATTTCTCCCCTTTTGACAGAAGAGGAAACTGCAGCACAAATAAATTAAGGAACTTGCTCAAAAGTCAGACCAGTAGTTAGTGGCTCATTTGGAATTTGAACTCAGTCTGGTTCCAAATACCTCTCTCTGCCTCACTATACTGCAATTTACTTAGCTACTCAGTCTCAATGTGCTCATTTACAAAGTAAGAATAATAATTCCTCCCTTGTAGAATTGTTTTAGGATTAGAGCCAATTCAAAGCACAGTGCCTAGCACACAACCCATGAGCCCTGAGTAAATGGTGGTGGTGTTGACGGGAAGAATAATAGCAATAGTACCTCTTGCTATTGTCACTGTCATCATTGTCATGGCTGAGGTAGATTCCCTCTACAATCAAGTCATTTTATAACTGCTTCTTAAGTCACAAAATTCAAGGGGACATGTACCTATCTTAGTACACTTAGTTCACAAAATAAATAAAACAAATACACTAATAAACGTGAATTCTGGGATGCAGAGTTGTCACTTCCAAATTGTCTGCCACGCCACTCATCCTTAACATCAAGTTTTAGACTAAATCTGCAGGAAAACTGTGGTAAATTAATGATGACCAAAAATTCTTTACCACTCCTTCTACTGAAAAACTAACTCTAATTTCCCTCTCCCTGAAACTGGGCTGGCCTTAGTGAATTGTCTGACCAAAAGAATATGAAGGAATTGACATTCTGGAAATTATAAGACGAGGTCATCAAATCCTTTCAGCTTGTGCCAGGGCCACTTGGAATACTTGCTCTAGAAGCCCTGAGCTCCATAGGAAGTCTAACTATCCTGGGTAGCTAAGGCCACCCTCCCAGCCATCTCCATCAAAGTGGCAGACATGTGAACGAAGCCATTTTAGACCCTCCAGATCAGTGCATCTGCCAGCTGAATACCACCAGCTGACCTCAATTAATACCACGCAGAGTAGACAAATCATCAGAATCTTAAATTCATGATCAACAAACTAGTGAGATACAATAAAACACTTTTGTTAAGCCACTAAGTTTTGGGGGTAGTTTGTTAAATACCAATAGCTAACTAGAACAGAAAGAATTCCAATATATCAAATGAGAAGTTGCACAACACTATGTCCTGAGAGGGAGTCTTTCTTAATTCAGCTGCCATTCAATAGAATCTACATGAGTGATGATGAGTGGGCAGCACTGGTCAGAGGATATTTTTATTGGAAAAAGGAAATGCATCACGGTTAGTTCATAGGAATAGAATGTGTGATGTCAGTGAATTCAAGGTAATGGTTACAAAGTCACCAAGACCTTGTGAAGATAAAATAAGAGGAGAGAAACTGCAGAATGTTTCTTTCCATCATTGCTACCACAAAATTAAAACAAATCATGAACAGAATTAGATCAAATGGAGCAGAGGATCCAACTGATACTAAAACGCATGCGCCATGTAGATGCCCTTAGCAACAAGAACCTCTTAAGTTAACAATATTACAACAAGAAAGTCATGTACAAATTAAGCTTATAATTAAGGCAGAGACACATGTGTGTCACTAATTCCACTTTGGGAAAGGGTCTGGAAAGCAGTGAGAGAGCTGTTTTTGCAGTAAACAAAAGGTGAGAACCTGAGGAAAAGAATTTGGGTTATGCATCAGAGGGTTAAACAGGGCCCACGTGCTCTAGAACTTTTTATGTGGAAAACCTGTGATATCTCCCTCTCACTGGGTCAGTGAAGAAAAGAGACGATGTCACTTTTTTTTGTATTTATAAGGTTTTTTTAATTTTTATTATGGAAGTATAGTTGACGTACAATGTTATATTAGTTTCAGGTGTACAACATGGTGATTTGACAAGTCTATTCATTATACAGCATTCACCATGATGAATCACCACCTGTCACCACACAACGCTATTACAATATCACTGACTATATTCCCTATGCTCTACCTTTTATTCCTGTGACTTCCTCATTCCGTAACTGGAAGCCTGTATCACCCACTCCCCTTCATCCATTTTACCCAACTCCCCAGCCCCTTTTTCTCTGGCAACCACCAGTTTGTTCTCTGTATTTATGAATCTGCTTGTGTTTGTTTGTTTTTAGATTCTACATACAAGTGAAATCATATGGAATTGTCTTCCTCTATCTGACTTATCTTACTCAACATAATACCTTCTAAGTCCATCCATGGTCTCAAAAATGGCAAGATCTCATTTTTTATGGCTAATATTCCATTGTATATATATACCACATCTTTACCAATTCACCCATCAATTGACACTTAGGTCACTTCCATATCTTGGCTATCATAAATAATGCTGCTATGAACATGAAGGTGCCATATATCTTTTCAAAGTAGCATTTTCATTTTCTTTTGGTAAATATCCAGTAGTGGAATTACTGTATCGTATGGTATTTCTACTTCTAATTGAATGTTTTATACATAGACACTCCCTGACGGCTGGATAGAAGGAAATCAGGCACAGTGAGATATACCCACATAGCCTAAAGAAGTTTGCAATTCCTTTACTTAACCTATGCAACACCCTTCTGGGGCAATAACAGTATTTTCATTTCTAGAGTTCTGAACAGAGCTGTAAAACAACTTACTTGTAGCCATGTGACACTTAAAAGTTTGCAAAACAAGCTTGTTTCTGATTTGTAGGATTTTATTAACCTCTCTCTCCTCCCTATTTTTTTTCTTTCTTCTTTTTTTTTTTTTTTTTGGCCCAGGAAGTTAAGAGATTGGTATACTATGAAAACCTTTCCAGATATTTCAAAGTAGCCCTAGTTTCCTGTATTTTTAAATAGCCCCATAACAAGGAAGAAAGAACTGAAACTATCCTAGAGAAAGAAACTAATGAGAACTTTATTCCATGACACTCTATGATCAATATTTTTATTCCAGGAAATTCCTGCCTGCAGAAAGATTCTGTTGTTGTGTCCAGCTCTTCTTGAAGAACATCGCTAGGTGGCATCCCAAGGTTAAAAGCCGCTGGAGCAAAATGAAAACATGGATTCTGCTACAATCCAGTATCAAATTATACATAATTTCCCAGCAGCATAAAACCTAAAGGAATCCTGAGCCACAAATATTGATTTCTTTTTATTTGCTAAAAAAAAGTCAAATTTAAAGAGATATACAGCTTCAGAAATGTCTTTTTATCTTTTCTGTTTTTAATAATGAAAGAAATTAAAGATTTTGTTAAATGTAAAGACAGTCAACAATCCTTGAGACACAAACGATTTCCTAAACAATCCATCTTGGAAAACATGTTGCTTCCTACACAATTTAAACACAGGCTTAAGACAACCCCACAAAGAAAGCAGATTTTATTTTATTTTTAAATGTAAAATGATTCAATACCCTGATTTATCTTCGAACTTAAAAATAAATAAATAAGTAAACTGCCAGTGGACAGAGTCACCCCACAGGTAATTTTCTATTTTCTTTTTGATCCATGATCACTGATTACATACTGTCTTATATTGCTTTGTATTTTTTTCTCTCCAACAAGGTTTTGAACCTCTTTAAGCTTAGGGACTATGTTTCCTTTCTTTATCCCCCACTGCATACATAAAGTAGAGTTCTAGACATACAAGATAATCAATTTATTTCTCTTCATCTGAAATTCACACAAAGGAACATGTTCTATGATAAGTGTATGTTTCCTCAAGCATTATGCAAGATAGAAAGTTGATGAAGAATTATTTTTACAACTATTTGCAAACTTAAACCTTGTTCAAAAATAAGAAATTTATAAAATCACAATATTTTTATCCTAAGAAACAAAAGTTTTAAAAAGATCAAATAGTGAGTATTCCTAATTCCCAGGACAGAGGCCAAAGACTGTTTAAAACTTTATATTAACAAAAATACATTGCTAACAGGGCACCTGGGTGGCTCAGTCAGTTAAGCGGCTGCCTTTGGCTCAGGTCATGATTCCAGGGTCCTGGAAATTAAGTCCCGCATCGGGCTCCCTGCTCAGCAGGGAGTTTGTTTCCCCCTCTGCCTCTGCCCCTTCCCCCGCTCATGCTTACTCTCTCTCTCTCTCTCCCTCTCTGTCAAATAAATAAAATCTTTTAAAAAAAATACATTGCTAACAAAATCAACGGGGAAAAGGTGGAAGGTGAGATAGTTATACCCCAATCATGAATGAAAGAATGAGAAATAAATATCGAAAGAGATGTTTGAAAAAGTGTGACCTATATAACATGTTGATGTTTACAAGCATTTTAAATTACTGAATTTGGACTTCCAAGTTAACATGGTGAAAGATTCTACGTGGTGATGGAAGCCTGATAAGCTTCTTCTCTTTTTTTTTTTATGTCTGATCTTATTTATTTATCACTCTTAGAAAATCTCATTTTTGACTGGACTCAGATTTAGAGGTAAAAGCTCTCAGAGAGGACAGCCTCCACCTCTTGGCAATCTGCTCCTGGTGTTATTGTTTGGCCTCCTTCATTTTTTGGCTAAAAGTTTAGCATATTCTGCAGACTCTTCCTTATTTTTCTTAGTGCGCTGTTTCAAAGCAATACATCAACGTTTGTGCTGGAGAACACATGGAGTAACAAGACACTGAATCTTGGGTGCTTTGGTTCTAGGTTTCTTACCCTCTTTGTTTAGGGGCTTTCTCACAACATGCTGGCAGACATCATCTTCTTTAGAGAGATTGAAAAGTTTGCAGATTCTGCTAGCTCTTTGGGGCCCCAGGTAACGAGGCACAGTAGTATCAGTGAGTCTAGGAATATCCTTCTCCCCTTTTTTTACAATGACCAAGTTGAGAACACTGAGATTGGCATCAACAATGCAACCCCAAACAGATTTGCACTTTCTCTCTCCAGTCCTCCTTGGTCTATGCCAGAAATGCCCCTTACTCAGCAGCAGGCACACACAGCCTTGGGTCAAGGCACCCTGCTTCATGGGGAAGCCTTGTTTGTCATTACTACCACTGACTCGGACCACATAACCCTTCTATTCTTCACCCAGAGCATCAGCAGCAACTTCTGTGGCCATACGCTTCTCATAAAAGGTACGAAGTTTGCGTTCATCGTCCACTTCAATGAGTTTCTGGCAGCCAGTAGCTGAGAAACAGATGTTCAGCTTCATCCTGAAGCAGCCTACCGCCTCCAAGGCATCACAAAAAAGAGCTGATATGCTTCTTCTTAACTTCCTAATAAAGTATTCTTGAAGACACAAAAATATAAAAGAGGGCTTTGAGATCAAATGATAAGAAAAGATCTTGGAAAATCCTGGTGGAATTCTCATTAAATGCATCATCAGTCAAGATGAATTGAGAAATACATTATTGAACCACATATCACCTAAACTACCTTCTGAAACAGAAGAAAAGGCCACCCTACCCCCACTAAATCAATACTAAAGACAAAAATGAGAAGCCTGGAAGGAAGACAAAAAGAATAAAATAATGAGAGAAGACAATACATGTGGAGGGAAGAGGACAAAGAGCCAGCTAAGAATTGTAAGTGTTCCAAAAAAAGAAAAAAATAATGGAAGTGTTCAAGAGGACGTAGAACAATCAAAGTCTACTGAATGATTAGTGGGTCATAGCTGTGACCCTAGGAATTTTATATCCATTCAAGTAATTATTCATTTGTGAGAGCAACAGGAAGACTTTCTCAATTAAATAAGAACTAAGAAATATACTATTGAAGTATGTCTTTTGTTAAATTTAAATAAGACAAGATTCCCACACATTTTTATTTAAATAAGAAATATGTAATTTTATTTTACCTCCAGCATTTGAAATAAGAGGGAAATAACAATAATCTCCTTCAGATTTCACAGAGATTTCACAAGTTTTATGCCTTTTAGAAAAAGGTGACATCTGCATCAAAATTATTACCAAGGCAACACATTATCGAGTAAAATAACCAATCAAAATTACTGACCTTTCAGAAATTAAAGGTTACCATCAACAGTAGTTAGCAATAATCTCTGAATCCCAGATATCTTATAAAAACCCTTATCTAAAATTAATTTAAGCAAGAATAGTTTCTGGTTTTCTCTGCAAGTGCAGGGAAAGAAAAAACAAACATTTCCTTCTTATATTGCACTGTCTTCTTTCATCCATGATTAGGAAGACCTGTGTTTCAAGGCTAAATACAGGGATTCCTTTGGTTACCACTGGCAGGAAAAGAAGAGGGCTCAGAAGCTCAAAGCATATAATATGGAACAGAAAAAATAAAATATCATTATAAGCATCAGAATGTGGAGCATATAAGGCTTTGCATCTCACTTTCTCAAAAACACTAAGAGATTTACTCCAACTATCTGAAGAATGAATCAATCTAGCATGGACTTCTGCATTATAATCCTGGTTTTCTCACTTAAGCAGGTTACTCTCTAAGACTCAGTTTCCTCCTCTGTAAAATAAGGATATATAATTGAACCTACAATGTTAGATTCAAATGAGAATCAAATAAGATAGTGCAGGTGAAATATTTAACACAGTGCCTATTACACAGTAAGTGCATAATGAACTTTTTAATGTAACAAATTATTACCTAATAATGTATTAGTCACAGAGAGAAATATATTTGCATTATCTGTTGCTTCATTACAAATTCCTCCCAAATTTTTGTGGCTTAAAACAAGAAGCATTTATTATTTCACAGGAGTTCCTAAAGGTCAGATCCAGGAGCAACTTTCCTGGCTTTTCCTGGCTCTGTATCTCCTACAGGGTTGCAGTCAAAATGTTGGTTGGGATGCAGACATCTGAAGGTTGACAGGACTGAAGGATCCACTTCCAAGAAGATTCATTCATATGGCTGTTGTCTGGAGGCCTTGGTTCTTCATTGGCAGGAAGCCTCAGTTCCCCACACACATGGGCTTCTGCTCATGACATGTCAGTTAACTTCATTCAGAGTGAGCAATTCAAGAGAAAGAAAGAAGTCACAGTGCCTTTCATGACCTTGTCTCCAAAGTCCCACATTGCTACTTCTGTTTTCTATTCATTAGAAGCACATCAGAAAGTTCAGCTCACACTCAAAGGAAAGTGTCTTCCTCTTGAAGTATATCAACTAACTTGTGGAAATATTCAAAACCACCACAATTTTATTTGTGTATCCTATGCATATATCTATAAGAAATAGAAAGCTATAATATAAAAATTCTTTTATATAACTAAAATGTAATTGATACATAACATTTTGTAAGATTAAGGCATATTGATTTGATCTATTTATGTATTGCAATATGACTGCCACCATAGTCTCAGCTAACACCTTCATCTTGTCACATAATTATCATTTCTATTTTGTGGCAAAAACATTTAGGATGTAATCTCTTAGCAACCTTGAAGTGTATAATACAGTATTGTTGACTATAATCACAATGCTGTGCATTAGATCTCCAGAACTTACTGATCTTCTAATTGCAAGCCTGCCCTTTGACAAACATCTCCCTAATTTTCCCACATCCCAGCCCTGCACAATTACCATTCTACTCTTTTTTTGAAATTCTGGTTATCAGGAAAACCAATAAAATATACAGAATGGAGCAGGAAAAAAATGTTTTTAAACATGTTTATAAAATTCAATGCTAAAACTTTCCTGTAAATTAAGGTAGATAATAATACAAAAATGTAAAATAATAAGCTAAACCTGGGGCACCTGGGTGGCTCAGTTGGTTAAGCAGCTGACTCCTGATTTCAGCTCAGATTATGATCTCAAGGTCCTGGGATAGGGCCCTGTGTTGGACTCTGTGCTCAGCAGGGAGTCTGAGGATTCTCTCTCCCTCAGCCGCACCCCCTGCTCACGCTCTCTCTAAATCTCTCTCTCTAAAATAAATAAATCTTTAAAAAATAATAATAATAAGCTAAACCTATAACACCAAATTATTTTAACTAACATGTAGGAGAGCAATAAGGATTATAGAAGGATAAGGATTACACAGCTTGTACATAGGGTAAGTTACTGCTTTGATATTGATTTTGACAATTACAGAAATGTAAATTCAAATACATATCTGATAAACCAAAATCCAGCCACTAGTAAGATTTTTATTATAATGTGTTCTGATCATAAAAGAAACATGCCCTAACATTAATACAGAAAATTTAGAAAACACCAAAAAGGATAAAGAAAAAATAAAAACAACATAATCCTTACGATTTGGATGCCTTTTATTTCTTTTTGTTGTCTGATTGCTGAGGCTGACCTCCTGTACTATATTAAATAACAGTGGTGAGAGTGGATATCCCTGTCTTATTTCTAATTGTAGAAGAAAAGCTCTCAGTTTTTCCCCATTGAGAATATTAGCTGTGGATCTTTTATACGTGGCCTTTATGTATTGAGGTACGTTCCATCTATTACTACTTTGTTATAGGTTTTTATCAAGAAAGAATGCTATATTTTGTCAAATGCTTTTTCTGCATCTATCAAGAGGATCATATGGTTCCTATCCTTTCTTTTATCAATGCAGTATATCACGTTGATTGATTTGAGAATATTGAACCACCCTGCAGCCCAGCAATAAATCCCACTTGATCATGGTGAATAATTCTTTTATGTCCTGTTGAATTTAATTTGCTGGTATCTTGTTGAGAATCTTTGCAGCCATGTTCATCAAGGATATTGGCTTGTAATTCTCCCTTTTAGTGGGATCTTTGTCTGGTTTTGGAATCAAGGTACTGCAGGCCTCGTAGATTGAGTCTAGAAGTTTTCTTTCAGTTTGAGAAGGATGGGTATTAGCTCTTCTTTAAATGTCTAGTATAATTCTCCTGGGAAGGGATCCAGCCCTGAACTTTTTGTTTGTTGGGAGATTTTTTTTTATTTTTTTATTGTTATGTTAATCACCATACATTACATCATTAGTTTTTGATGTAGTGTTCCATGATTCATTGTTTGTGCATAACACCCAGTGCTCTACGCAGAATGTGCCCTCTTTAATACCCATCACCAGGCTAACCCATCCCCCCACCCTCCTCCCCTCTAGAACCCTCAGTTTGTTTTTCAGAGTCCATCATCTCTCATGGTTCGTCTCCCCCTCTGACTTACTCCTCTTCATTCTTCCCCTCTTGCTATCTTCTTCTTTTTTGTTGGGAGATTTTTGATTACTGATTCAATTTCTTTCCTAGTTATGGGTCTGTTCAAATTTTCTATTTCTTCCTGCTTCAGTTTGGGTAGTTCATATGTTTCTAGGAATTTGTCCAAATGGACAAATTTAATAATTCCCCTACTGTTGAATGCTTAGGTAGTTTTCAATTTTTCATTGATATAAATAGAAATATATAATTATATATTTTCTATATCTTATTATTTTTATAGAATTAAATTCTAGAATTTCAGATGAGAGACAATATTTAAAGATCTTAATATTGCAAAACTATACTTATAAAAGGTTATACCAATTAATAAATACCCTTGCAATGTTTGAAAGTTCTCATTTCCCCAAATCAAAACCACAGTGATATATCATTCATACCTGTTAGAATGGCTATTGTCAAAAAGATTAAAATAGCAAGTGTTGGTGAGAATGTGAGAAAAGGGGACCCTTGTGCACCATTGGTTGGAATGTAAATTTCCATTATGCAAAATACTATTGAGGTTTCTCAAAAAAATTAAAACTAGAACTACCGTATGTTCCAGCAGTTCTACTTCTGTCATATTATTTAGCCATGAAGAAGAAGGAAATTCTTGCAACAACAGGGATGGACCTTGAGGGCATTATGTTAACTGAAATTAAGTCAGACAGAGAAAGACAAATGCTATATGATATTACTTATATGTGTAATAAGAAAGAAAGAGAGAGAGAGAGAGAAAGAAAATAAAGAAAGAAATTAGCTTATAAATACAGAGAACAGATTGGTGGGGGTGTAGGTGCTGGGCAAAAGAGGGGAAGGTGGTCAAAAGGTACAAACTTCCAGTTATAAAAAAATAAGTCATGGGGATATAATGATACTGTATTGTATATTCAACAGTTGCAGAGAGTAAATAGATCTTAAAAGTTCTCATCACGGGGTGCCTGGGTGGCTCAGTCACTTAAGCATCTGACTCTTGGTTTTGGCTCAGGTCATGATCTCATGGGTCATGGGATTGAGCCCCACATTGGGCTCTGCCCTCAGTAGGGAGTCTGCTTGAAGATTCTCTCCCTCTGCCCCTCCCCCCCCACTCTCTCTCTCTCTCTCAAATAAATAAATCTTTTTTTAAAAGTTCTCATCATGGGGCACCTGGGTGGCTCAGTCGTTAAGCATCTGCCTTTGGCTCAGGTCATGATCCCAGGATCCTGGGATCAAGCCCCACATAGGGCTCTCTGCTCGGCGGGAAGCCTGCTTCTCCCTCTCCCACTCCCCCTGCTTGTGTTCCCTCTCTCACTGTGTCGCTCTCTGTCAAATAAATAAATAAAATCTTTAAAAAAAAAAAAGCCCTCATCACAAGAAGAAAATTATAATTATGTAAGGTGACAGATATTAACTAGACTTAACTGTGATCATTTTCAATATACAATTGACCCTTGAACAACACAAGTTTGAACTGCACAGGTCCACTTATACACAGAATTTCTTTAATAAATATAGTACAGTATTGTAAATATATTTTCTTTTCCTTACAATTTTCTTAATAACATTTTATTTTTTCTAGCTTACTTTATTATAAGAATACAGTACATATAATAAATATAACATACAAAATATGTTACAAGACTTCCAATCAATAGTAGGCTAGTAATAGTTAAGTTTTGGGGAATCAAAATTATACACAGATTTCTGACTGCACAGGGGTGTCAGCATCCCTAACCCTCGCATTGTTCAAGGGTCAGCTGTATACAAATATCGAATCATTGTGTTGTACACCTGAAACTAATATGTTACATATCAATTTTATCTCAATTTTTAAAAATTCTTTTTTTAAAAAGTTTTTATTTCCCTACAGCATTTATAGGGGAGTATCTGCACTTGGATATATTCTGCCAGTTTCTCAAAACTAACATTTCAGCACATAGTTATTTTCTCCCTATCCCTTCCAAGCTACTTCTTTGGACTTTTATGTTTCTGTAAAAGACCTCTGTCCTCCCAGACAACCTGGCAACATAATACAAAGTCCTTGTTGAGGTCTCTCTTCTTCCTGCCTCCAATCCAAGCAGTTACCAAATCTGGCCTCTTATACTTCCCCAAATACCTACCACATTCATCCCTTTTCACCATTCTCACTGTCAATCCTCTTAGTTTTCTCCCATCCAATCTTGGTTTCTTTTTCCAATCCTGTCTTACCCCAGTGTGTGAAACTGTATCTGGTTGTAGATAGCAACACTATCTATCTAGATGGAGTTAATCTAGCTTTGTCCCTTCATGCTCCAAGATATTCAGTGCTCAATAAATATTTGTCAAAGGGGGTGGGGAACTCTGAATATAAAAATCTAATAAGTTAGCTTATTAGATTACTTCCAAACACCCTATGCTACTTGACAATATACCCCCAGATTATTTTGGCAGAGTCAGGCTTGAGCTCCAAGCAAGAGCTTGGTACTGTGACATAGCTGATACTTCTGGGTCATTCAACTAACCTAACCTAAAAGAATGGAATAGAGATAGTTACAGATTATATTAGTCATCTATTGCTGAGTAACAATAAATTTAGCAGTTTAAAATAACATACATTGGTTATACTACAATTTTTGCAGGTCAGGAATCTGGCCATGGTTTACCTGAGTTCTCTGTTTTAGGGTGTCTCATGGAGCTGCTATCAAGATGCTGACCAGTGTTCTTTCCCACTGGGATTTCCAGAAAACCATGGCTGGGGAAAAAGATAGCAAAAAAAAAAAAAAAAAAAAGAATTCAGCTCTCATGAGAGCTTCCCAATCCACTAATTAGGAATATCAGAATTAGACTCAAAGCAGAAAACATCTGTCTAGGGAGATGGTCACTAAGGATCTGAAAATATTTACTGTTTTGATCATATGAATAGATATTAATTCAACAAACAGCAATTAAACATTTACTGTCTGCAATGCACCATATCATGCATTGGAGAAAATTAAGATGAATAAGCCATATATAGTTCATGCTTTCAGAGAATTCACACTATAGCAGAAGAGAGGAAGAAACCTATTCACAAATCACTATAACAACGTAGAATGCAATAAAAGTTATAACAGATGGATCCAAAAATAAAGTGCTTGGGTGCATAGGAGAAGGGAAAGTTATGAAATACTGGAATTTAAGTAGGTAATCATTCCCGAGGAGTGAACTACGGAACGATCAGAAGGAATGAGAAAGAACAAAGAATAAATCTGAAAGCAAGCCAACCAAGGACAGTTTTCATAACCTCTGAGCCTTTCAGCCCTTCCTATAAAAATACCAAATATTGAAGAGGGCTGTAAAAATACCAAATATTTTTGAAGAGGACATAGAGCAACCAGGATTCTTATACATTACTTATGGAAGGAAAAATTCATAAAAAGTTAAACATATACCAACGTTATGATCCAGCAGTTCTATTCCTAGGTGTTTATCCAAGTTAAAGGAAATCACATGTCCACAAAAAAATTTGTACAAGATGCTTCATGGCAGCGTTATGCATGATAGCCAAAATTCAGAAATAACAGGAGAATGAAAAAACACAACAGAATTTTCTAGGGTGATGGAAATATTTGTATCTTCGTGTAATTGCCAAAATTACAGTGAACAGTTCACTTAAGATCTGAGCACTTTTGGAGTGCCTGAGTGGCTCAGTCAGTTAAATGTCTGACTCTTGATTTCGGCTCAGGTCATTATCTCAGGGTATTAAGATCAAGCCCCGCGTCAGGCTCTTCGCTGGGCATGGGGCTGCTTGGGATTCTCTCTCCCTCCTTCACCCTCTGCCCCTCCCCCCACCTCTCTCGCTCACTCTCTCTCTCTCCCTCCTCCCTCTCTAAAAAAAAAAAAAATCTGAGCACTTCATTGCATGTAAGTTATATCTTTTATCTGTCAGTCTTCAGTCAGGAGACAGGAACCACACAATAATTTGAACAGGGAAAGCTTAATATAAAGACTTATTAACTATAACAAGAGGTTATCTACTAATGGGTAAAGAGTACTCTAAATTAGAGAAAATAAATAGAAGATAAAGGCAGCAACCATTAGCTCTAAGGCTAAGGCATAACACCTAACGATGAAAGAAATACAGAAGAGACCCTCAGAGCTGAGATCCAACTTTGCTGGAGAGGGTACAACAGTAGCCCCTGAATGGTGCTCACTCAGTGCCACGTTGGTGAAACTCACTGGAGGAAGACTTCACCAGGAGGTGCTGCACCTCAGGACTCGCTGCAAATCCTCCTGTAGAGGTGGTGAGCTGAGAAGCTACCCTCTTAAGAACTGGGCAGGGCTGCCCACAGAGAAGTTCCATGCTACACAGCTCACTGGAAAACTGCCCACAGGTATGGCCCAATGGGAAGCTATCTTTTGGGATGCTGAGGAACGCTGGTCATGGGAAGGTAAGCCCCGGCCTGTTGGTCCCACCTATAGAGGAATTTAAGAAGAGCACACTAAGAACCAGAAGAAAAGCCCATTCCTCCCCCAGGATCCTTCCAGTGCCCTCCAGCAACAAAACTTAATATTGTGCAAGCTGGCAAAGGAAAAATGCTCCATATCACGAGCAGAGCAATGAAGGGTAGATTTAAAACTTGAGGCAACAAATAGATAATTGACACATACTTCCATTTTAAAAGTAAGATATACGAGAAATCTAAAATGGTCAAACTCAGAAAAGCAGAATGTTGAATGGTGGTTGCCAGGGGGTGGAGGAAGGGGGAGACAGGGAGATATTAGTCAAGGGGCACAAAGTTTCAGTTATACAAGATGAAACAGACCAGAGGTCTGCTGCACAGCATAGTGCCTATAGTTAACCATACTATATTTCATCCTTAAAAATTTGCTAAGAGAATGCTGAAAGAGGATGGTAGGAAACTTTTGGAGGTGATAGATGTGTTTTTGACATGGATTGTGATGATTTGTAGAGATATACTTACCTCCAAACTCATCAGATTGATGTGATAAATATATACAGCAATTTGTATGTCAATCGTAACTCAATAAAGTAGTTTCAAAAAAGGAGGAGGAGAAAGAGAAAGAAGGACTGTGGAATTTAGGGTCTTATGGGGGATGGCAGAGTAGAACAGATGTAACCAACTAAATTTGAACTATAAATAACAGCCAGTAGACATTAAGCATTTGTCCAGGTTCTACTAGGCACTGTGTTATCTTACTTAACACTCACAATATGTACAGAAGATACTTATTATTGTTCTCATTTTAGCGAAGAAACTGGGACTCAAATGGAATAATTAAGTCACCTTTAAGGTCACATATCCAGATAAGGATGGACGCAAACTTTGAACCCACAACTCTGACTCCAGAGTCTCATGTTGTATCTCATTGATGATGCATCATTATGCCAATGCCAAACGGGAAAGTCAGGTTCTAGTCCCCAGTAATTACATTTATACTTCTCCCACCTAAGTCTCTACCACCGTATACAAGAAGCTACAGGACCAGTTTCAGGTGGTGCTGCATTTTGATCATCTTAGTGAAGAACTGAAAAGAGAGGTTTTCCCATTCACCCAAGAATAACATCTGTTATGAATTGAATTAGTTGTCTCTATGGACAATAAAAGAAAATAAGCTGATTTTAAAAAGGGGGGAAATCTACTTTAAGACAGTTTTTCAGATAAGCACATACTATGGAGTGCAAGCACTAATAGGAACCTGAAAGGACAAGAACCAGAAATACTGCCTAGTAGTTCCTGGCTGATATAATTTTGATATTTGATATACTTCTAGAAATACAAGTCATTCCAGATCCTCTTGATAAGACAAAGAATAGTGAATTACAGCAATGGTGTGACAATCTTCCCCGTTATAAAGTTAATGCATATTAATAAGGGTCATTCTGATTCGAGTTACCATTATCATTTACATTATATCATTCAATTCCCAATCTGGGAGCCAGAAAATTATAATGTATGTGTCATTATATTATACAATCACCAAGTTACCCGGGAGTACATGGTGGACCACCAAAAAAATGTAAGATCATACCCTCTACTCAATTATTGTGCCATAACCGAATAATAATGCTGGTTCACTTTTTCCCTGGATGATTACATCCAATTTCTAGGTTTTATATATCACCTCAATGCTGGTAATTTCCAAATTCATATCCTTAGTATTGAACTCTCTCTTGAGAACCAGATTCTTGTCTTACTGACTACCTGGATGTCAAATATGATTCTCAAACTTAATAATTTCAAAGGGGAACTGTTGCTCTCTTTCTCTTTAGCCTTTTAGGGTGAATGCACCTAGTTGCCCAAGCCAAAAACCTAGCAGTTATTTTTTCTGATTTTTTTGAGATATAATTGACATATACCATTGTACAAGTTTAAGGCACATAATGTGTTCATTTGGTACATTTAAATATTGCAATATGATTCCACCATAGTGCTAACACCTCTATCACATCACATGATTATCATTTCTTTTTTGTAGTAGGAGGTATTAAGATCTAGTCCCTAGGAGTCATTCTTGATTCTTTTCTTCCCCTCATCATCTACATTCAATTCATCAGCTAGTCACACTGGACCTAGGTCCAAAATGTATTGAGTTCTTCCACTTCTTTCCAACTATACTAGCTTCATCAGAATTTGCCCATATATCTTTATCTCAGTTTTCAGGGTCCCACTCCTTCCCAATTAAAGGCCTTATGACCTTTGAAAGACCTTGAAAGATGGGGAACTCAATTTACTTTATTATTCAGTGACATACAAGCTTAAGCTTTGGGATTTTTTTGTTTGTTTATTTGTTTGTTTGTTTGTTTGTTTTTAGAAATCTCAGTCCTGCATAATAGTTATAGAAGCTTTCTGGAAATTTAAAGCCCTGAGCTCCTCGTTTTCTTTCTACCTCTACTCCAGTGCATATATAAACAACCACCTAATCCCCCTGCATTTCTTATGTGCATTTAAATGTTCCACAGCAGCAACTACTTGGTCCCCTAAAAACTTGCCTTCTATAGGCATTTCATTACAAGTGTCTACAGGTGATAGTTTTAGCAACTGTTTTACCTCTGTCTGCATGCTATGAACTACCAGTGTCCCCTTTGCCCCTGGAAACATGGTTATTATGCCTTCTAAATCTAATCAGATCAGAGAACCAACTCTGAGAATACAGAACCAGTTCACAGAACACAGAACCAATTCAGAAAACCCTTCCTTAAGGTTTCATTCCTCTGGAAACATCTCCAGCACCAAATGCTGTGTCAGTTAGGGTTTGATCAAAATTTATTATAGGAGTTTGACCTTAAGCAATTGTAGAAGGTAGTTAAACAGTCTATATAAGGCTTGTGCTTCTATTTCTGGTGCCCAGCTGGAAGTTAGCAAGGCAGGGATAATCTGGAAGAAAATATAAGTGATGGAGTGCAAGCACTAATAGGAACCTGAAAGAACAAGCTGGATACCACAAGTATGCACTTGGAGCCCAGTTATGTCTGTTACTGCCTCCAGGCCTCCAACTTGGATAATATGGGAAAAGCTGCAGGAGAAGCTAGTGTCGTTCACCACACACACACACACACACACACACACACACACACATACACACACACACACATGCACACACACATGTACAGAGTCTAGGATTCACAGAAGCTTAGGGAAGACTTTGGCAGAAGCCAGAGGAGCCATAAGCACTTCTGTTGCCTGCCCCATGATACCAAAGTGAGTCAAAAGATCAGCAACAAGTATGTGGAAAATGCAACAGTGCTTGATGGTACAACCTTCTGGATATAAAGATAGCTACAGCTTTTCAAATGTCACAGAAATGTTGCTTGTGGCCAACCCTAATCTAAAACCATACAGGGAAGAGAATTCTGGGAAATGTCATTCCAGCTTAGCTCATTGACAAGTACTAAGTCACCACATTGCCCCACCTCTCTGACATTGCACTCCACTCCAATACACCAACATCTTTCTGCTCTTAGAATACATAACAATTCATTTCCACCTCAGGGCCTTTGTATTTGGTGCTCCTTCTATCTGAAGTGCTCTTTCTCCAGATACTACCGAGTTTCTCATTATTCCTTTCTCCACACATCTTCCCCTATATAAAGTATTTCTTCTTCTTGGTTGCTCCCTATAGTGATCATTTTTACTTGCTTCGAAAGCATCAATGCCCCCCTCTCTCCTTATTAATAGTGGTTATTTTCCAGAACCTACCCTCTTCCATGCAGTACCTCTCTCCCCGCTGTAGGAATGTGCTCTAACTGCTTTAAATCAATCAAAAGACTTTATTCCTAGCCTCAGTCATTGATACAGAGAGAGATGAGCAAGAGACTTAAGCTAATAAAACTCAGTACCTTTTACTAGAATACTATGATGAAAGTCCTGCTGAATACAAACAAGGATACATAGAACCCTGACTCCTACTGGCAGACATCCTCCAACCCGGAGGGCACCCCATCCTAAGATGAAGCCACCTCTGGGGACTACAGAACAGAAGTCAGATAATTAGGTCAGTATTGACACTGTTAATCTCCTGGACCAACCAAGCCCAAAACCTTCCATACCCATGTATTTTCCCATTACACGAACTAATAAATTCCCATGTTGTTTAAGCCACTTTGCGTTTGTTTTTGTTTGTTTTTTTAATTGAGTTACAATTGACATATAACATTTTTTTAACTAAAATCATTATAAATGATGCATCCTAGCATACTATTTTATTGTCTTCAAAGACATTGCTATCTGTAACTATCTTGTTTATTTTTTTACTTTTTGTCTTTTAACATCCACCTCCTCCACCAGATTATGAACTCAGTGCAAGTAGAGATTGAGTATTTTATTACAAACTCCTAATACAATGCCCAGCACATATAAGAACTCAAAAATACTTAAGGAATTAATGAGTAAAATAGATTTAGATAGAGTCTTCTCTTTCTACAAAATGCAAAATGCAGAACAGGTACTAATGCTGCCATCAAACAATGGCATGTTTTAATTCAGTGGGGCCACCAATCCCAAATTTGCCTTTCTTTTGCTCTGCCTTGACCATCTCACTTAAAGCTGAGCTCTACATGAAATAGTTTTGAGTGTAACACAGATGTTAAATGACTGGCATGTCTGGCATTTTAAAGCATCACATGGGTGTTCAATTAAAAATTTACAGCTGATGATTGGGATTACTATGTAATAAAATAGCTAACCTTTTAATGTTTCCCAATTCCCAAAGCAGGAGGTGCTGATTTTCCACGTAAGCATCCTAGAAACACAGCCATTGTTTTTCCACGAAAGGGTCTTTAAAGACTCTCTAAGAATTTCATCAGCTGATTTTAAGTGCCACAGTTCTGAAAAGGAAAGCAATAGCTAATCCATAAGAAGATAAAGAAATAAATCTGCTCACCCACCCTCAGGATTTATTTTCTAATTTTCCTTCTGCTTTTCATCACTTGGTTTTTACACAGCTTAGAAAAGTGCACAGTACAAAGGGCATGGTTTCCAAAACACACACTTTCTCCTGCAATCTTTAACGTGCCGGAAGACATGGCAACTGGAAGTGGAAACTCCAGAAACCTGGCAGTACCCCACTGGTTCTCTCTGCTGCTGGACCGTTGTGAGGACGGTGTTGCCAATCTTGGTCTTTCACTACTGTTTGTGGATCCCTAAAGCACCTGAGATTGTTATGGAGCCCCCTAAGCAGTGTGCAAGATTCAATCAACATTAACAAAGCTAATCATGGGGTGCCTGGGTGGCTCAGTCGTTAAGCATCTGCCTTGTTAAGCATCTGCCTTCAGCTCAGGTCATGATCCCAGGGTCCTGGGATCGAGCCCCGCATCAGGCTCCCTGCTCAGTGGGAAAACTGCTTCTCCCTCTCCCACTCCCCCTGCTTGTATTCCCTCTCTTGCTGTGTCTCTCTCCATCAAATAAAAAAATTAAAAAATTTTTTAAAAATGCTAATCACACTTGGAAGTTTCTTGGAAGTTTCTTTAAAAAAACAAATGTGAAAATGGAAGGTGGGTTTCATATTACTTGAAAAATATGAACCTGTTCACTTTTAAAATTTGCTTCTTTTCCCTAATAAAGGACTGTATTCTAAGATATATACCTTTAAAACGTTTTTATTAGTAAATGGTGGTTGTAGTTTCTTTCAGGTGAGCCTTGATTCCTCTTCCTGTATGACTTATACCTTCATCCTGGCACTACAGGAAATCATTTGTGTAATCGAAAATTATCCTTCCAATAGAAACAACAGTATTCAGATCTACTGCTATCTCAATAACTGAAGGACTTGAGATTGCCTGAATAAAGTCCTATAATGAAAGTTTGAGAGCCCAGAACATATACTTCACCAGCTTTAGACAAGTTTGAGTTGACAGGGATTACATTATTCAACAGTTGTTCTGAAAACAGCCCATGATTTTTTGTCTCAGAGATATTTTCAGAATTCAAGGTATCAGATGCTTCATAAGAACTGCAGAGAGGAACAAATCATATAACGCATGTGAAATAAACTGGAAATCACTCTGCAGTGAAGTTATTGATATTATGGAGCTATTCATTGCAACCATAGGCCTCATCACCAATAGTAGGAGTAGCCTAGTAACTTACTAATAATAGCAATAATGATTAACCTTCTTCCAGTACTTGACATGGACTGAACACGTGTTAACTGCATCACAGGTATTGATGCATTTAGTCCCCCACCACAACCTTCTGTGTAAGTAATATGATTATCCCCATTTTAGACACAAAAAAACTAATGTGGATAGAAAGTCATGGTGCTGGAAAATAAAGTAATATGCCATTAAAAAAAAAAAAAAAGGAGACTTGGGTGTAAGGAGAGGTCAGAGGACTGCTGTCCTGAAATTAGGCTGCAGCAGACATCACTGGCACTTATGTCACGTCACCGCTGCGTGGGTTTGGACTCAACTCTACTGCCAGAATCCTGCCTCAAACCAGGGCTTCCCATCTTTCCACATTCTGCCCCAGGGCTTCTCCCAGGCTGCCAGAGGTCACAAGGTCCTCTCTAAGGCAGCTGAGAAGCTAACACTCTAGGGGGCAACCTTCAGTCAATAGGGAATGGAACCAGTGGATAAATGCCTGGCCTCCATCTTAAGGTGGGCAATTCTCCTTCCCTGCCTTACTCTGCCTACTTTCTCATGCCTGCTTGCTGAATCACCCTCCCAGGGTGATTTATCCCAGGATAAAATACCCAGGTTCTTATCTCAAGCTCTGCTTTTGGAGAACCTAAACTTCGATACATTTGGCCCTTCTAACCAAATAAATGGTAAACGACCTCTCCCCCAGGTTCTTATCTCAAGCTCTGCTTTTGGAGAACCTGAACTTCGATACATTTGGCCCTTCTAACTAAATAAATGGTGTGATAGACATATGGGTTTAACCTAGTCACATTTGTCAAAATTAAGCAACATGCTCATTATATAGTTCTGATTATTCTTACTGGTTTGCTTTTAAAATCTTAGGAACAAGCAGGAGATTTGGGGACAGAGAGATTGTGGGGCTATTTTTAGCACTTGCTGAAATGTTTCATACTAGAGAGAAAATCCCTTCACTCAACAAGACACTGATTAGATCTTTAGGTAACTGTTCCTATAGCAACACTCTACTCTGCAATATTCTATTAATTTTCAAGCCTACCTCCTCAACTAGAGACTAGAGTTCATTACACATAGCCATCCTTTCCAACTTTGCTATTCAATGAAATTTTTCCCATTTTTCAACTTATTTCCACAATGTCCCTTATTTCTTTTCACTTCAATAGTAAATTTAATTAATTGAAAACATTTCACTAAAGCTATTCTGTATATTGGTATAAGGTGTTTAACGATATAAGAATAATAACAATAATAATAGCAATTCCTTATTAACCAAATATTCAAGACCAACAAATGTGCTCTAACCTACCCTTACTAGCATAAGGACTAAGAATGTGATGAGTCACAGGAGTGGAAGGCCAGGATGATCTTTTCATTCATTCAATTATTCAGTAAATATTTAATGAGTACCAACTATATTCCAGAGACTGTGTTTGGTGCTGGAGACACAACATTGAAAAAGACAGACATGATCCATACCCTTAAGAAGTTTACAATCTAGAGGAGGCAGACGAAGAAATCATGAACAATAGACATGATGAGTGTCGTAGTAGGGAAAGCACAGAAAGCTACAGAAGGACAGGGCAGAGGGGACTGCTACAATCAGGGCAGGAAATGCCCTTCAGAGGACTCGAAGCATGAGTGCAATTGAGCCATGGGAATGGGAGAAGGGTAAGGGATAGCATGCTAGGCAGGGACAATCATGTGGTAGAAGACAGAAGCAGTAGTCATGAAAGACCTTAGGTACAGTTAAAGTGAAGAGTGTGAGGAAGAGTGGGGAGAGATAAAGTGTCAAGGACTGGATTACAGAGAGTCTTGTAAGCCATTTGTATTAGTTAAGATAACTCCAACACTGTAATATAGAAACCCCAAATTTTAGTGGCCTAGGACAATAAAATTTAATGTTTTGCTCACTGAATAATCCCATGCAGGTGTTCCTGGTTGATGGGGGCATTCCTCACCATGTTTCAAAAGATCAGGCTTCCTCTATCCAAGTCCATCCCTAAGACTTAAGAGTATGGGGCAACAGGTCAGATACCAGGGAGAGATTATAGAACCACATGAGAAGTTTCCTAAAAGCTGGGGCTGGAAGGGGAACATGTTAGTCTCTTTCACATTTCAGAGCCATGCTTCACTACAAAGGGGCCAGGAAATGTAGTCCTTACATAGACAGCTCTTATCAACAACTCTACACTAGGAAAGGGTATCATGAATTTTTAGTAGCTAGCTATTTACTTTGCCACACCATGTTAATGAGTTTGAATTTTTTAGGAGGAATGAAAAGCCATAGTTTTTTTGGTTTTTGGGGTTTTTTTTAAGATTTTAATTTATTTATTTGACAGAGAGAGAGACAGCGAGAGAAGGAACACAAACAGGCTTCCCGCCGAACAGGGAGCCTGATGCGGGGTTCGATCCCAGGACTCTGAGATCATGACCCGAGCTGAAAGGCAGTCGCTTAACCGACTGAGCCACCCAGGTGCCCTCAAAAGCCATAGTTTTAAGTAAGATCATAGCATTATCAGATTTGTATGATTTTAAGATCACTCTGGATGTTGGGTGAAAATTTAACTACAGTCAGCTAAGAAGTTATTGAAGTAATCCAGGAAAGAAATAATTGTGTCATAGACTAGGATGAAGCATAGACTAGGATGGAGATAAAGAGATTTATAATAGGCAGAATTTTTGGAATTTGATGCCTGACTGGAGTGAGTGTGAGAAAGAAATCAAGAATGATTCACAAGTTTCCAACCTGAAACAATGAGTTCAAAATGGAGGGTGAGCATCAAAAAAAATGAAATCTTGCCATTTTCAATGATGTGGATGGAACTAGAGGGTATTATGCTAAGCGAAATAAGTCAATCAGAGAAAGACAAGTATCATATGATCTCACTGATATGAGGAATTTGAGAAACAAGACAGAGGATCACACCGGAAGGGAGGGGAAAATGAAACAAGATGATACCGGAGAGGGAGACAAACCATAAGAGACTCTTAATCTCAGGAAACAAACTGAGGGTTGCTGGAGTAGAAGGGGGTGGGAGGGATGGGGTGGCTGGGTGATGGACACTGGGGAGGGTATGTGCTATGGTGAGCACTGTGAATTGTGTAAGACTGACGAATCACAGACCTATACCCCTGAAACAAATAATACATTATATGTTAATAAAAAAAATAGAGGATGACCAGCTTAGCGGGATAAGATGATGAATTTAGGAGTGGTTATGTTGAGTTTCAGGTGGCTTTGAGACTTGCAAAATGTTAATGTCCAGAAGGAAGTTAGATACATAGATGTTGAGCTAAGAGGAGAAATCAGGACTAAAGATGGAGATTATGGAGGTGAAAGCATATAGACACTAATTAAAGCTATGAGAAGCGGTGGTATCCTCAAAGAAGTGCATACATAGGACAACACAGAGCCCACAGAAAAATAAATAGTTAGAGCACAAGAAAGCTTCTCACCTCCTAAGCCTCAGTGTCCTCACCTAGTAAATGGAGAAAATAATCATCTCTAGCTTATAAAGTATTCTAAGAGTTAAATTGGATGATAAATATTTAATTTAAATAGTCATGTAAATATCTAGCACACTGTCTAACACAGAGGAAGAAATAAGTAAATGTTCCCTGCTGGTATTAACTTTGGTGATAAAAACAGAATATGGCATCATGAAAACTAAGGAAAGAATACATTTCAAGAAGATAGATGTTATTAACAATGTCCAGTATTGCCAAGAGTTACTTTACAGGTCTTTATGAGACCTGTAGGAACCTTAGGGAATTGGATTTCCTCTCCATTAATGCCCTCCTTTGGTCCTCTTTCAGGGCTGGATGCTCCTGACACTCAACTGAAGTGCAAATCACTCCAGTCTTGCTGGGCAAGTGTAGTACTATGCAAGTGGGGGGACAGAAGTGTAAATTCCTTCAGAATATTCACTTGGCTGATTTGACTGCTCAGTTTGCAATGATTTCCCCTCCTCTTATAAATGCCTTCCTCACGACATGCAGTTGTAGAAACCCAGAATCCATTTCGAGTAATACATTCCTCCCTTAGTCTTATTGATTGGACCATGACTGGACAACTGACCCCCAAGTGTGACCAATGCAGGTCCTATCCCCAACAACTTGAAATTGTAGAAAGAAAGAGGAGCAGCTGCTCTTTCCAGAGGCAGAAGACTTGAACTGTAATATATATTTGGGTGCTCTCAGCAGCCATATTTTCATTTTCACTTGGACCGGAGAAGCAGAGGAAGTCAGTCAGCAACAAGAGAGAAGGAGGCAGTCCAGCAGAGAGGAGCAGAGAAAGAAAGCTCTTGGGGTTTTTGATTTCGAGTTCCAGTTCTATCCTAAGGCTAGAGTGCAGCCCTGCTCTTGTGATCCATGAAGCACCTTTCTTACTTAAGATAGTTGAAAGAGTTTATTACTTCAACTAAATGAGTCTTAACCTATCTTGGGAAGCTCTAGGAAATAATTAAATCTACAGTGAAGAAAAGGATTCCCTCTGGAATTTGCCTTAATAAATCCTGGAGCTGATTGCTTCTTGGCTAAGATCAAGTGTAATAAATCCTGGAGCTGATACCAGAGAGTATCCTAACCTACAGAATGGAAGTGTGGGAGACTGTTTTTCAAGACAAGGGGCATGCAGACACCCAAAACTCTTTAGTTTGTCATGAATTGTGATATTTTTGACTAGTAATTTGAGGCAAGGAGTGTAGATGAGGCAAGGAGTTTAGATGAGGATATCATAGAAAAGGTGAGAGAATATGGTGCCAGTTTCTTTACTCTTCTTCAAATATTCCAAAGTGTGCATCTCAAATATGGTTTTTCTGAGGTCATTTCTTCAGACTGCACTATACCACTTCTTGGAAAATCAGTTATTTTGTGATTTTCAGAGAAACATTCATTAAACAGATGAAAACCCAAGGGTTCCTTCTTAATCTCCTCTGCTATGAATTTTCAAACCAAACATACATCACGAAGATAAAGTCCTATTTACAAATATAGCTGAATGCAGGGCAATTCACAAAAGGCAGTTGGAGCTCCCATCTCTGCCACTCACTAACAATGTTATTTTATGCAAAGAACTTAAACTTTCCAGAACTGGTTTCTTCATATTTAAAATGAAAAAAAAGTTGAATTAGATGATTTTTAAGGCAACTTCCAGCAATAAAAATCACATTCTATCTAAATTCATTGGCCAAACACTAGTCTCAGACACAGTGTTCCTGAAGGAGCCAATATGATAGAGTATTGACCTATGGAGTGTGCCTCATCACGAGAGCCACATGACTCTGTTCACACCACCCCAAGTCATCACCCAGCCTGCTTTGCAGCTACTTCGGTCTACACCTAAAACCATACTTTAGCAACTATGCCTGCACCTGAAAACAGATGACTGACTAGTGTGAACTACCTAGGTCTAAAATAAAGACTAAAAATCTCTTGGCTAAACAGTGATTTCCTAACTATGTTTTCTCAATAGAGTGTTGGGTACTGAGAAGTGAAAAGATTGTGTGGGTACAGAGGAAACACCATATTTCATACGTTTTAAGAGTCACAGTTTTTTCATATTTTAACAAATCTGAAGCGAGGATGTATTTTGAAATTGCTATTGGCCTGCCACAACTCCAGCACATCAGTGTTTGCAGAAAGTGTATCAGTGGCTTACGAGAGGATCCTGATGATAAGAGTAAAGCAATCTGTAAGAAATGTTGGGTCACCATTGTTGGCACAAAGGAAAAGTATGTGGTAAATCAGAGACGCTGAGAATCCAGGTGAAATATGACTCAAACAGTCCAAATTTAATGTGAAGAAATTTAAGGAATAATTTAATCAACTTATTTTCTTCATATTTTTCTTTTTATAATTATACAGTGAGTGATTATGAGAAAAATCCATGCTAAATATGTCTAAAAGACCCTTGCAACAAGCATAAGATAAAAATTCTAAGTAACAAAACAGTATACCATGGTTTAACTGGCAACATTTCTTTTCTTAGTGGCACATAAAATAATGAAGTATCTTGCAATTAACAATGTCTTAGATTTGATAAAGTAGTAATTAATCCATCATGAATTTACACTCACATCAAGGGCTCTGATACCTCAAGTTCATATTTTAAAACTTCATGGGAAGAGTTGAAAGTACAGAACAGAACCATTCCCAGCTACGTGGAAGTTGTGGCCACCTCACACAAGGAAGAAAGAGCCTTCCAAAGACCCTCCAGGCCCACCTTCTAATGCAGTGAATTCCAGTTATTGATAGGTCCTCCCATTTCACCAGTCAGATGAATTATTCCCCATAAGAGGTGGGGCAACCCAGGAGGTGAAAAAAAATTGAAGGATAATACCTCCCCAAAATATTCCAAAAGGACAAAAGTAGAAGAAAACCCTTTCATTTTACGCTATAAAGCAAAAAATTTGAGAGAGGGAAAAAAAGAATACCCACTACAAAGTTCATACTCAATGTCAAAAAATAATTTCCTTAGAGTTCCTAAGTGAGGTGAATGGCAGGAGTCACATTTAACCAGGAAAAATATTGGACAAGAGCAAATGAAAACAAGAACGTGGTCAGGCATTCATAGCCAAACTGCTGTTTATGGGACAGATTATTTTTTTAAAAGATTTATTTATTTAAGAGAGAGAGAGAGACAGAGAGAAAGCACAAGCAGTGAGAGGGGCAGAGGGAGAGGAAGAGAAATGCTCAAGCAGACTCCCCGCTGAGCATGGAGTCTGACATGGGGCTCTGTGTCATCTCAGGACCATGAGATCATGACCTGAGCCGAAATAGTCTGACACTGAACTGAATGAGCCACCCAGGTGCCCCTTTAGGGGGCAGATTATTAATTGCCAGATATTTACTGAGCAACTTCTGAGGATTCAGATATTCTGAAAGGCCACAGAATATAAAATTAAAGATATGTTCACTATGTAAAAAGCATAATGAAGTTAGGGATTAAGACAGGCATTTCATACTGAAAAAAGTATAAATAAGGAAGCATAATTAAAGGGTTCAGTAGTGCAATAGTGATGCCAAACATGATAAAATTCTGCCCTTAATGGATAAGGTTAATAATTTAATAGCTATTTTATATCTAGTTTGTATGTTAATATACACGGTTTAGGAATAATTTATGATATGACTCAATTTGTTGATTTTTAAAAGCCAGAATAGGGTACCACTGTACTGCACAGATCACCTTTTAACAAGATATAAAAGTTCATCTTTGCTTATCAAGTTAATTATGTTGTAAAATTAAAATACCCATTGCTAAAATGCCTGTGCTATAATGACTTGATGTGATCTGTCAGAAAGTTCAGTAACTGTTCCAAGCTAAAAATTCAGTGTGGGGCACCTGGGTGGCTCAGTCGGTTCAGTGTCTGCCTCTTTATTTTGGCTCAGGTCATGCACAGTCCCAGGGTCCTGGGATCGAGCCCCACATTGGGCTCCTTGCTCAGGAGGAAACCTGCTTCTCCCTCTCCCACTCCCCCTGCTGTGTTCCCTCTCTCACTGTGTCTCTCTCTGTCAAATAAATAAATAAAATCTTTAAAAAATAAAAATAAATAAAATAAATAAAAATTCACAAAGTAGTCAGATAACAAGTGCTTAACAGGTTGTTACTGAGTTGAGTATTTCTAACATAAAAACACTGATACCATTCATGAGTACCTAAGATACATAAATAAAATTTGAAGCATTATATCAGAAGTTGACAGCCAAAATGTTTAGGAACCCCTTAAATCTGATTTCAGACACTTAAATCTGATTTTCAGATCTATAATTATACTGAAATAGCTCTTGCTGAAGACAACAATGGCCTCTTTATAGATTTTTTTTATACATAAATTCCCTGCTGTTGACAATTCAGTCTTACTGAAACTCTTTCCTCCTGTTTTCTCCAGAACGTCTCCTGCTTCTTCTGTTATTTACAAGCACTTCTCAGCTTTATCATGGTGTAATTTCTCCATTTATTCCACATGCTTTTCCTGAGCCACTTTATTTCACCCATGGTTTCCACACCCTCCCATATGCTGATGACTCATAAAGACCAACCACTTTCTCAAGTTCTCCATATCTCCAACTACTCATTGGCTGTCCTACACACATGTTAACGCCTCCAAATCCTAACATCTTGCTGTCTACTCTGCCTCTCTCCCATCTGTATCGCACACTGGTTCTTCTTCCTGTTCTGTTTCTTCTTTCCATCAAGCAAAAGCTAAAGGTGACCTTTATTTCTTCCATTTTAACCCCTAAAAATAAATGTTCCTATTCTCTCAATTCAGGAAAGGAAAAGATAGATTGTATTTTGGGCAAAGGAAGAGGTAATCATCAGAATCAGTTTTAAATATAACCCAATCAATGAAAGACAACTTCATTTGGGAAACCACACTTCCAAATGTTGAGGATTCAGTGACAGCTTCTCACAGTCACCAGTCCACCACAGACTCACCCCAGTAACTGTTTCCATGGCTAAAAGACAACCAATTCCTAAAATTCCTGCCAATGGAAGTTCAAAAATGCACAAAATCCATGCTTCTTAAAAGCAGTTTACTCAAGGAAACTGCAGTATAAGCATAGCAAACTCTTCTTTAACAAGCAATAAATTCACCTTTTTATTTTAGATATTAAGTGGATTCTGCCTTTGAATCCCACATCAGTTTCCTCCTGATTCTTCCTCATTGTTGCAACTCCTGATCACCTCTCCTAATTGTCATTCAGTCTACCCACCACCCAATCCCCCTCCCAGTATTTATCTTATTTAAATGTGGACTATTAATATGATTTCTCTACTTAAAATCATTCAGTGTTCTCTTATTGTCTACATAAAACCCTCACCTCTCAACGTATTTTTTAATGCCCTTTACAGTTTCAGACTGACCTCTCTCTCTGAAATGCCTTCTCCAATTATGTAAGTTATTTTCAACCTTCAAAATCCATTCATTTGTCCCTCTTCTATGGATTTTTTCCAGCTCCCTAGACAAACTGTTTGCCCCTTTGTCTAGGCTCCCATTCCTCAATATTTCTATCTTTATAAAAGCACCTATTACACTAGTTTGAATTTGTTTACAAAATTGTCTCCTGCACCTTCTCTATTTCTTCAGTGCCTGGCCTATGGTAGGGTCTCAATAAATGAATGATCAAACTGAGACTAGAAAACTGATTTTTGTAAGCATATGCTCTTCATTTTTCCTCTTTCATAAGAAAAGAAAATCTTTGGAATTATGTAACTATTCAAAGAAGACTATTTGAGAATATTTAAATTAAATTCATTAATTCTTTTCTGAATCTTAGAATTTTAACTATAACTTTGGAGAGTGGAATGGTGGAAGTCTTCCATTTGGGGCAAAAAATTATTTTATTGATAATATAACATGTATTTTTAATTAATGAAAATATTTAGTTTTAAAAGTCTGAGTCAGCCAAAAGGCAGGTCTAGAAGCTATTCTGAATCATAAAAATGCTACATTTAAAGTTATTTTGTCTCACTCTTTGAGAATTTTTTGTATGTTTTGGGGGGTTTTTGTTTTTTTATTTTAGAGAGAGAGAGAGCACGCACACATGCACATGCACAAGGGGGGAGGGGAGGGGCAGAGCAAGAAAGAGAAAGAGAGTCCTAAACAGGCTCCACGCCAAGCGCAGAGCCCAATGTGGGGCTCAATCTCAGGACACTGAGATCATGACCTGAGCCTAAATCAAGAGTGGGACACATGGGCGCCTGGGTGGCTCAGTTGGTTAAGCGACTGCTTTCGGCTCAGATCATGATCCTGGAGTCCCGGGATCGAGTCCCGCATCGGGCTCCCTGCTCAGCAGGGTGTCTGCTTCTCCCTTGGACCCTCCCCCCTCTCATGCTCTCTCTCTCTATCTCATTCTCTCTCTCAAATAAATAAATAAAATCTTTAAAAAAAAAAAAGAGTCGGACACTTAACTGACTGTGCCACCCAGGTACCCCGAGAATGTTTTTTAATACATTTCTAAAGCAGACTGTTATGCAACACCTGAAATTTCCGAGTATATATGCTTAGTGTTATCTTCGTTTTTCTTTTTTTTTGTTTGTTTAATAATAAAGTGGTTTGTTGCGGTTTAGGATTTTATTATTTCTTTTTAGAAATTTGAGAAAATTTACAAGATGCAAAGGTCTTACACAATACATTATCACCGATGTTTGTTCTCTTTACACCTTAACCCGGGCCCTGGCTTAGCCAGTGTTGGGAAGAACATGGACAGCATGAATGCAGTTGAGACCCATCATGGACACGTGAAGGGAGGACTCGGTGACAAATGATGTTGGGCCAGCCTGTTTCAAAAGCAAGCCAAGAAATCACAGGAACCAGCAGTCTTTGCATGGGGGAAGCATGGGTGTATGCCCTGCTGCCCAAATAAGTCAGATTCTTCACAAGACTTTATTTCCCCAAGCAACCTTAAAACTTCAATCTAGCCACCTGATTGTCAATTCTAATTATAAAGCCAACCCCATTTGTTGAAGATTTGGAATGAGCACTGCTGAAGAAACAACTTAGAGCTGTTTCTTCATAAAGATAAAAGATGACATTGTCATCATGGACCTGCCAGCCTAGAGAAGCTCAGCTCAGTTGCTAGGACAGAGATCCTGTTGTGCAAGCATGCAAATGGGGTTAGACAGCTCAAAAACAAAGTTCTAAACAATCCAGGAGAGAGCCATCAAGTTACAAGTTTTGTACTTTCCCCATAAGTCAGAGAAAAATAACATAAAAGAGAAATGAGGGCAATTCAGTGTTCGGGGCAGTATTCAAAGACCACTGCTGGTACATCAGTTAATACACTGAAATTAAAAGTAAAAAACAGACAGCAACAAAGAAACCATAAAGAATAAGCCAAAATTACCATAGTTTAAATTAAACAATATTGTATTAAGAAAGTAACAATCGGGGGTACCTGGGTGGCTCAGTTGGTTAAGCATCTGCCTTCGGCTTGGGTCACGATCCTCGAGTCCTGGGATCAAGTCCCCACATCGGGCTCCCTGCTCAGTGGGGAGTCTGCTTCTCCCTCTCCTCTCCCCCTGCTCATGCTCTCTCTCTCTCTCTCAAATAAATAAAGTCTTAAAAAAAAAAGAAAGAAAGAAAAGAAAGTAACAATCGCTGAGGACAAGAGAAAAGAGGGAGGTGGAAAAGAGAAAGGGAAGTTTGTCTTTCAATAGCTACTATGTAATTAATATTGGTTTTCATTTTTAATAACAAAAGTTGAGATCTTCCAACATGTAAATGTTGCCCCCAACAGCATGAAGTTAAGTTCTATGTCCTAAACAAATATTTCAGTATAGACACTTCAGTATAGGCAGACTGTGTTTTCAAAAATGGCCACAGCAATACTTCCAGTACCATGCCCTCTCAGACCTTGCCAATCTCCTAAATCTGGGCAGGACTTTGTTATAGCCTCAATGACTGAGATGTGACAAAAGTGATGCAGCTTTACTCATGAGGCCTGGCTAACATACTGTGAGGAAGCCCTCAACTAGTCCACACAGAGAGGCCCGTGGAAAGAAGCAGAGGCCCCAAGCTGACAGCCAGCATTAGATAAGAAACTTTAAGGATTGAACAAGATCACATTAATTATCTATTGATGCATAACAAACTAAGCCAAAACAAACTATGCCGGCTTCAAACTACAAATATTTACTACTACATACAGCTTCCATGGGTCAGGAAACCAGGGGTGGCTTAACTAAGTGACCCTAGTTCAAGATCTCATGAGATTGCAGTCAGGATATCTGCTGAGGTTGTCATCTTGAGGCTTCACTGGGGCTGGCTGAAGGATCTGTTTCCAAGGTGGCTCATTCACATATCTGGCATGCTAATATCAGCTGTTGGCAAGGGGCTTTTTTAGTTCCTTACTGTGAATATCTCTCCACAGGCTAGTTGAGTATCATCCCAACATGACAGTTGGCAAATGATTCTGGAGGGAGCAACGTGGAAGCTACAGAGCCTTTTATGGCCTTATCTCTGAAATCATACTTCATCATTTTCATAGTATCCTTTTGGGTACACAGGTCTGCCTAGTCAGTGTGGGAAGGGACTGCACAGAGCATGAATACTAAGACTCAAGAATCATTGGGGGCCATTATGGAGGCTGATTATGACAGAGGTTTAACATCCAAATAATAAAAATCCCTGAAAAAAGAGAAGGGAGGGAGTAAATCATCAAAGGAAGAATACAAGAAACGTTGCCTAAAGTGAAAACTAAGTTTACAGATTGAAATGACCACACCAACTACCCAACACAATGGATAAAAATGGGACCATATCAAAAAAAAAAAAAAAGAAAGAAAGAAAGAAAGAAAGAAAAGAAAGAAAGAGAGAAAGAAATCATGAAATTTCAGGACACTAGGAACAAAAACAAGCCTCCAGGGACTGGGGAAGAAAAGACCACCTACAAAGGATCAGGAAACAATGGCTTCATACGATCAACAGCTAGAAGCTAGAAGCCAAAAGGAAATGCCTTCAAAATTCTCAAGGGAAATTATTTCCAACCTAGAATTCTATATCTAATCAAACTGGCACTTAAGTGTAAAGTAGAATAGACAAAGTTTCAAAAATGTATCTCCCCAGTGCCTTTTCTCAGAAAACTAACTAGAAGAAGGACTCCACTAAGCAGGAAAGAGCACTCCAAGAGATAAAGTAAGTAGTAAATAGCAAAAAAAAATTTTTTAAGACAACAGGATTCCCAGGATACTGGCAAAGGAGGATATCCTTATACCAGAAAACTTCTGCCAGACATAGAGGGAGGAGGTGATTGAGGGTGGGCGGTGAGGGGGGAGAAGAGAGCTAAAGCTTCATTTTCCATTTTGAGAAATCAATAGGTAATATCTAAAAACTGAAAAATCAAGGGTGCGTGTATATCATACAAGCATGTCATTTGGAGATGTGCAGGTAAAGATTAAAAGAGTAATCAGCTAAAAGAGATCAAAGTTTGATAGCCTCTGGGGAGAGGGAATAATGGTGGGGATGAGCTTGCTGTTATTTACAAAACAAATGTGGGTGAACTACTCAACTCAACTCAACATATGTAACTTAAGTAATTTTTTTAAAAAGAGAGAATGATATTAAAAAGAGATGTCCCCTCCCCTTTTCCAACTCTAGACAACTCTGTTCCCAGGAAGAATGAAAGTCAACACACTGAAGGTAAAAAAGCAGAATTCTGGGAACACCTAAATTCTGGATGACATCAATGAACCACTGAACTAATCAGTCCTGAAGACAATCAGCACTGTCTTTGGACTTCCTGCTTTGTGAGATAATGCATTTTCCTATTTTTTAAAAAATGGTGGAAATTTGGGGCACCTGGGTGGCTCAGTTGGTTAAGCAATGGATCACAGGGTCCTGGGATCGAGGCCCCCCATCGGGCTCCTTGCTCAGCGGGGAGCCTGCTTCTCTCTCCCCCTCTACCTGCTATTCCTCCTGCTTGTGCTCTCTCTGTCAAATAAATAAATAAATTTTTTTTAAAAAAATGATGGAATTTTTAACTTTCAGTCAAGGATTCTTATTAATAATGTATGGTAAAATTAGTGGAACAGAGCGGCAATTAGGCAACAATGGTTATTGATCTCAAATTTTGGTTTTCCATATAAGAATTCTAATTACTAAAACACAAGAGAAAAACATACTTCAAAACTTTACATAAGTTCCAATCATTTGTTCAAGAACTCAGAACAGGTAGTATCAGCTGTTATGATTCTATAGGCAGACATGTGGTAAGGTCAAATTTATTTCCCTGATAAATACCCTTTCTACTACATTCATTTCTTTTTCCTATATTTTTTTCAACCAATATTGAGGTACTGAGCCAAACTTGTGATCTACATGGATAAAAAAATGTGGATGTTTCTCTCGAGAAGTTCCCAGAATATGGGAAAACAACCATGTAAAAAAATTGAATTAATATGGTCTAAACCCTGTAGTATCTGGAAACAACCACAGGTAAACTTGGGGTCACCCCAAGGAATTAGAAAGAGCGAGATACCCCTTCATTACTTTTGAAGGTAAGAAGTAGTGCCTAGTTGAAATAACTCAGGAATAACGCAAATAAACTGGCCTTTTCAACATGACCTAAGAAAGGGAATGAAGGGCTTGTGGACTAGAGTTTAAAAATAAATAGGGAGATGTAGCACATAGTGTGCCAAAGGCTTAGGTTTGTAACATTTTCTTTTCCAAAATTGCTAAGAGGATGAAGACTTCATAAATCCATAAAGTAAAGAGGAGAAAAAATGTCAAAATCCTAACTTTAAAGGGTCTGTTATTCACTTTATAAACACATCAAGCTATTTGTCTAGAGGGGAAGAAAAATCAATATCAAATTTGCCATTATAGGGAGTAGGAGACCTGGATTTCATCTGGTCTCAGGAATTCAGCTGAATAGGGATCAAATCATTCTGAACACCTACGAACTCAACAGGAGATCAAAGAAGAGAGTAGCAACAACTCTCTGAACAGAGAAGGGACCACTTACTGGAAGTCGGGACACTGCTCCTCCAGCAGGGACCCAACTAGCGGCAGAGAGGGGAGACTCCACTTCCTCCTCTGGGAGGAGCGGCGTGGGAGCACACCGCAGGGATCTGCTGGGTTTGGAGACTCCACATGGGGTCAGGTGCCAGATATAGAAACGCTCGGTCACAGGCCGGGTGAGCACAGAGTGCGACCGGAGACCGGGGACACGGGAGTGACTGCTTTTCTCTGGGTGTGCACTGAGGAGCGGGGCCCCGAGTTCTCGGGTCCTCCGGGCAGAGATTGGGAGGCCACCATTTTCACCCTGGTCCTCCAAAGCTGTACCGAGAGCTTGCAGGGAACAAAAGCTCCTGAGAGCAAACCCGAGCAGCTTGCTTAGCCCAGACGGCAAGGGCTGGGCAATTCGGCCTCCTGCAGACATTTGGGAACCACGGCAAAAGGCCCCTCCCCCAGAAGACCAGCACGTACAGCCAGCAAGCCAAGACCAAGTTTACCAATCAAGGAGAACGGGAGAACTCCAGCGCCAGGGGAATACTGCACATAGAATTCATGGCTTTTTTACCATGATTCATTAGTCTTTCAAAGTTAATTTTTCTAACTTTTTTTAATTTTTCTTTTTCCCTTTTTCAACCAACATCTTATCAATCCCTTTCTTAAAAAAACATTTTTTATTTTTCATTTTTAGAGTCATATTTTATCCCTTCATACTAATTACCCTTATTTTTGGCATATATATATGTACAAGTTGTTCTCTCTGTAAAAAATTTTGAGATACAGTTTCTTCTAACAGATCAAAATATACCCTAAATCACTAGTGTATGGCTTTGTTCTAGTCTCCTGCCTGATCACATTCTCTCCCTTTTCTTTTTTTCTTTTTTTTTTAATCTTCTTTCTTTTTTCAAACAACTTATCTTATCAATTCCTTTTATAAAATCTTTTATAATTTTCATCTTTACAATCATCTTCTATCCCTTCATTGTATCAACCTTTATTTTGTACATATATAAGTCTTTCTTCCTTTAAAATTTTAGGAGGCACTTTTTTCTGACAGACCAAAATACGCCCAAAATCTAGTGTGTGGCACTGATCTATGCACTAGCCTGATCATATGCTGTTTTTTTTTTTGTATTGTTCTGTTTTTGTTTTTATCTTTTTCCTTTTTTTTTTCTCTTTATTTTCTCTTTCTTTACCTTTCTTTTCCCCAGTTTTCAGGTCTTTTCTGATTTGTATACAGCATGTTTGCTGGGGACGTTGTTAACCTGCTAGCATTTTGTTCTCTCATTCATCTATTCTCCTCTGGACAAAATGACAAGACGAAAAAAATCACCTCAGCAAAAAGAACAAGAGGTAGTACCGTCTGCCAGGGACCTACTCAATACAGACATTAGTACGATGTCAGACCTAGAGTTCAGAATCATGACTTTAAACATATTAGCTGGGCTTGAAAGAAGCGTGGAAGTTATTAGAGAAACCTTTCGGGAGAAATGAAAGAACTAAAATCTAACCAAGTCGAAATCAAAAAGGCTATTAATGAGGTGCAATCAAAATTGGGGCCACTGGGGCGCCTGGGTGGCTCAGTTGTTAAGCATCTGCCTTCGGCTCAGGTCATGGTACCAGGGTCCTGGGATCGAGCCCCGCATCGGGCTCCCTGCTCTGTGGGAAGCCTACTTCTCCCTCTCCCACTCCCCCTGCTTGTGTTCCCTCTCTCTCTGTCTCTCTCTGTGGAATAAATAAATAAAATCTTTAAAAAAAAATGGGGGCACTAACTGCTAGGATAAATGAGGCAGAAGAGAGAATCAGTGATATAGAAGACCAAATGATGGAAAATAAAGAGGCTGAGAAAAAGAGAGAGAAACAACTACAGGATCAGGAGGGCAGAATTCGAGAGATAAGTGATACGATAAGATGAAACAACATTAGAATAATTGGGATGCCAGAAAAAGAAAGAGAGAGAGGGGCAGAAGGTATATTGGAGCAAATAATAGCAGACTACTTCCCTAATGTGAGGAAGGAAACAGGCATCAAAATCCAGGAGGCACAGAGAACCCCTCTCAAAATCAATAAAAATAGGTCAACACCCCGACATCTAATAATAAAACTTACGAGCCTCAGAGACAAAGAGAAAATCCTGAACGCAGCTCGGGAGAAGAGATATGTAACCTACAATGGTAGAAACAGTAGATTGGCAACAGACCTATCCACAGAGACCTGGCAGGCCAGAAAGGACTGGCAAGATATCTTCAGAGCACTAAACGAGAAAAATATGCAGCCAAGAATACTATATCCAGCTAGGCTGTCATTGAAAATAGAAGGAGAGATAAAAAGCTTCCAGGACAAACAAAAACTGAAGGAATTTGCAAACATGAAACCAGCCCTCCAAGAAATATGGAAAGGGGTCCTCTAAGCAAAGAGAGAGCCTAAAAGCAGCATAGATCAGAAGGAACACAGACAATATACAGTAACAGTCACCTTACAGGCAATACAATGGCACTAAATTCATACCTTTCAATAGTTACCCTGAATGTAAATGGGCTAAATGCCCCAATCAAAAGACACAGGCTATCAGATTGGATTAAAAAACGAGACCCATCAATATGCTGTCTGCAAGAGACTCATTTTAGACCCAAATACACCCCCACATTGAAAGTGAGGGGGTGGAAAACCATTTACCATGCTAATGGACACCAAAAGAAAGCTGGGGTGGCAATCCTTATATTAGACAAATTAGATTTTAAAACAAAGACTGTAATAAGAGATGAAGAAGGACACTATATCCTACTTAAAGGGTCTATCCAACAGGAAGATCTAAAATTGTAAATATCTATGCCCCTAACATGGGAGCAGCCAATTATATAAGGCAATTATTAACAAAAGCAAAGAAACACATTGACAACAATACAATCATAGTGGGGGACTTTAACATCCCCCTGACTGAAATGGACAGATCTAAGCAAAAGATCAACAAGGAAATAAAGACTTTAAGTGAAACACTGGACCAAATGGACTTCACAGACATATTCAGAACATTCCATCCCAAAGCAACGGAATACACATTCTTCTCTAGTGCCCATGGAACATTCTCCAGAATTGATCACATCCTAGGTCACAAATCAGGTCTCAACCAGTACCAAAAGATTGGGATTATTCCCTGCATATTTTCAGACCACAATGCTTTGAAACTAGAACTCAATCACAAGAGGAAAGTCGGAAAGAACTCAAATACATGGAGGCTAAAGAGCATCCTACTAAAGAATCAATGGGTCAACCAGGAAAATAAAGAAGAATTAAAAAAATTCATGGAAACCAATGAAAATGAAAACACAACTGTTCAAAATCTTTGGGATACAGCAAAGGCAGTCCTGAGAGGAAAGTATATAGCAATACAAGCCTTTCTCAAGAAACAAGAAAGGTCTCAAATACACAACCTAACCCTACACCTAAAGGAGCTGGAGAAAGAACAGCAAATAAAGCCTAAACCCAGCAGGAGAAGAGAAATAATAAAGATCATAGAGCAGAAATCAATGAAATAGAAACCAAAAGAACAGTAGAACAGATCAACGAAACTAGGAGCTGGTTCTTTGAAAGAATTAACAAGATTGATAGACCCCTGGCCAGACTTATCAAAAAGAAAAGAGAAATGACCCAAATCAACAAAACCATGAATGAAAGAGGAGAGGTCACAACCAACACCAAAGAAATACAAACAAGTATAAAACCATATTATGAGCAACTCTATGCCAGCAAATTAGATAACCTGGAAGAAATGGGTGCATTCCTAGAGATGTATCAACTCCCAAAATTGAACCAGGAAGAAATAGAAAACCTGAACAGACCTATAACCACTAAGGAAATTGAAGCAGTCATCAAAAGTCTCCCAACAAACAAAAGCCCAGGGCCAGATGGCTTCCCAGGGGAATTCTATCAGACATTTAAAGAAGAATTAATACCTATTCTCCTGAAACTGTTCCAAAAAATAGAAATGGAAGGAAAACTTCCAAACTCATTTTATGAGGCCACCATTACCTTGATTCCCAAACCAGACAAAGACCCCAACAAAAAGGAGAATTACAGACCGATATCCTTGACGAACATGGATGCAAAAATTCTCACCAAAATACGAGCCAATAAGATCCAACAGTACATTAAAAGGATTATTCACCATGACCAAGTGCGATTTATCCCTGGGCTGCAAGGTTGGTTCAACATCCGCAAATCAATCAACGTGATACAATACATTAACAAAAGAAAGAACAAGAATCATATGATCCTCTCAATAGATGCAGAAAAAGAATTTGACAAAGTACAGCATCCTTTCTTGATCAAAACTCTTCAGAGTATAGCGATAGAGGGTACATATCTCAATATCATAAAAGCCATCTATGAAAAACCTAGGCAAATATCATTCTCAATGGGGAAAAGCTGAGAGCTTTTCCCCTAAGGTCAGGAACGCGGCAGGGATGTCCACTATCACCACTGCTATTCAACATAGTATTAGAAGTCCTAGCCACAGCAATCAGACAACAAAAAGAAATCAAAGGCATCCAAATTGGCAAAGAGGAAGTCAAACTCTCACTCTTTGCAGATGATATGATACTGTATGTGGAAAACCCAAAAGACTCCACCCCAAAACTGCTAGAACTCATACAGGAATTCAGTAAAGTGGTAGGATATAAAATCAATGCACAGAAATCAGTGGCATTCCTATACACCAACAACAAGACAGAAGAGAGACAAATCAAGGAGTCGATCCCATTTACAATTGCACCCAACACCATAAGATACCTAGGAATAAATTTAACCAAAGAGGCAAAGGATCTGTACTCAGAAAACTATAAAATACTCATGAAAGAAATTGAAGAAGACACAAAGAAATGGAAAAACGTTCCATGCTCATGGACTGGAAGAACAAACATTGTGAAGATGTCAATGCTACCTAGAGCAATCTACACATTCAATGCAATCCCCATCAAAATAGCATCCAGTTTTTTCAAAGAACTGGAACAAATAATCCTAAAATATGTATGGAACCCGAAGAGACCCCGAATAGCCAGGGGAATGTTGAAAAAGAAAAGCAAAGCTGGCGGCATCACAATTCCGGACTTTCAGCTCTATTACAAAGCTGTCATCATCAAGACAGTATGGTACTGGCACAAAAACAGACACATAGAGCAATGGAACAGAATAGAGAGCCCAGAAATGGACCCTCAACTCTATGGTCAACTCATCTTTGACAAAGCAGGAAAGACTGTCCAATGGAAAAAAGACAGTCTCTTCAACAAATGGTGTTGGGAAAATTGGACAGGCACATGGAGAAGAATGAAACTGGACCATTTCCTTACACCACACACAAAAATAGACTCCAAATGGTTGAAAGACCTAAACGTGAGACAGGAGTCCATCAAAATCCTCAAGGAGAACACAAGTAGCAACCTCTTCGACCTCACCCGCAGCAACTTCTTCCTAGAAACATCGCCAAAGGCAAGGGAAGCCAGGGCAAAAATGAACTATTGGGATTTTATCAAGATAAAAAGCTTTTGCACAGCAAAAGAAACAGTCAGCAAAACCAAAAGACAACCGACAGAATGGGAGAAAATATTTGCAAATGACATATCAGATAAAGGGCTAGTATCCAAAATCTATAAAGAACTTATCAAACTCAACACCCAAAGAACAAATGATCCAATCAAGAAATGGGCAGAAGACATGAACAGACATTTTTCCAAAGACAACATCCAAATGGCCAACAGACACATGAAAAAGTGCTCAACATCGCTTGGCATCAGGGAAATCCAAATCAAAACCTCAATGAGATACCACCTCACACCAGTCAGAATGGCTAGAATTAACAAGTCAGGAAATGACAGATGTTGGCGGGGATGTGGAGAAAGGGGAACACTCCTACACTGTTTGTGGGAATGCAAGCTGGTGCAACCCCTCTGGAAAACAGTATGGAGGTTCCTCAAACAGTTGAAAAAAGAGCTACCACACCATCCAGCAATTGCACCACTGGGTATTTACCCCAAAGATACAAATGTAGGGATCCAAAGGGGTATGTGCACCCCAATGGTTATAGCAGCAATGTCCACAGTAGCCAAACTGTGGAAAGAGCCAAGATGTCCATTGACAGATGAATGGAAAAAGAAGAGGTGGTATATATACACAATGGAATATTATGCAGCCATCAAAAGGAATGAGATCTTGCCATTTGCAACGACGTGGATGGAACTGGAGGGTGTTATGCTGAGTGAAATAAGTCAATCAGATAAAGACATGTATCATATGACCTCACTGATATGAGGAATTCTTAATCTCAGGAAACAAACTGAGTGTTGCTGGAATGTTGGGGGGTGGGAGGGATGGGGTGGCGGGGTGATAGACATTGGGGAGGGTATGTGCTATGGTGAGCGCTGTGAATTGTGTAAGACTGTTGAATCACAGATCTGTACTTCTGAAACAAATAATGCAACATATGCTAAGAAAAAAGAAAAAGAAGATAGCAGGAGGGGAAGAATGAAGGGGAGTAAGTCGGAGGGGGAAACGAACCATGAGAGACAATGGACTCTGAAAAACAAACTGAGGGTTCTAGAGGGGCGGGGGTGGGGGGATGGGTTAGCCTGGTGATGGGTATTAAAGAGGGCACATTCTGTGTGGAGCACCAGGTGTTGTGCACAACAATGAATCATGGAACACTACATCAAAAACTAATGATGTAATATATGGTGATTAACATAACAATAAAAAATTTTGCAATTATAGCTGTAAACTCAGGTATTATCTTAGACAAAGAAAATCAAGGGATTTGGATATTATTAATTAAAGATTATTTTTTAAATTTCCTCATGAATAATTTTATGTACTTTAGGGTATAATTTAAATATTTTTGCCACACAATATTGTTGTTTCTTTTTTTGACTTGAAATCATTTAAATACAACTCATTTTTCAACTGCTACAATAGTTATAGAGAAGAACATGGAGGGTAAGGCCAGAAGACCATTTATCAAAGCTGGTAATTAATGCCTCGCTGTCTAATTTGTTTGAACTACGTTAAGTGTTTCACATATTATAATATTCCATTATTACTTTATGTACTCATTAGTTGCCTGGGTCTCTAATCAGTGGAATGTCAGCCTGGTTTTTATTTCGCCACCAAAATGAGTGTGTCTATTTAGTTTTTAATTTTGTTACCTTGAGAACAAAGCCAACAGATTGGTATAGTTCATATTTTTCTCCCAATTTCTGGAAAAATGCATGCTTTGATTAGAATTGCTCTTAAAGCAAATATTCTTCTAGTTGATGCAGTGCCCTTCAACAGTCTAGTGGTGAAATCAGTTTTATCAAAATGAAGAACAGGATAAATCTGAAGAGGTTTATCAAGAAGATTGAGTCAGTTTTTCATTAACTACTATATCTATCACATCACACATACCAAATATATCAGTTAAGTTAGATTCCATACGTAATACAACATAAGCAATAATAACAGTTAATTATCTCACATTTGGTATGTGAGATATTTTCTTATAGTTCTAAAAGTCAGAAATCTGAAAGGGGTCTCACAGAGCTACAACCAAGGTACTGGAAGGACTGAGCTCCTTCTAGAGATTCTAAGGGGGAATTTCCTTGCATTTTCTAGCTTCTAGAGGCCTCCTGCATTTCTTGGTTCATGGCCCCTTCATTGCATTACTCCAGCCCCTGCTTCTATCATCATATCTCCTTCTCTGACTCTCCTGCCTCCCTCTTTCCCTTATAAAGACCTTTTGATTACATCAGGGCCATCCAGATACTCCACAATAATCTCAAGATTCTTAACTTAATCATATCTGCAAAGTCCTTTTTGCCGTAAAAGTAATATATTCACAGGTCCTGAGGATTAGAGAAGGAAATACCTTGGGGGAGGTGGGACATTATTCTGTCTCCCTTAGCACACGCGGAAGAATAGCTACTGGGTCAGCAACTGTCAGTTTTTGCCTTCCATCTATATTCCACCCACCCCCCAGGTTCATCCTCTCCCTTCTACAAGCATTAGAAAGGAAAGGAAAATACATACTTTGTATTTAATTATGAATAAATATTTTCTTCTAAAAGCTATTACAGAATAGTTTTATTGCAGCAGAACTACAAGTCAAAAATGAGACTTTTGAATGTGCATGTTATTTTCTATATGCTGTCATAAAAGCATTAAAATGTATGGAAGCTAAAATTAGAACAGAAAAAAAAGGTTAGTTTTTCTTCAGATAGTCCTAATTACATTGTTTTGCATATGGATCAGTACAGTGCATTCCAAATGTCTACATAATTTTCCCAACTCCTTTTTACTCCTTTGAAAAGAGGAAAACAGTAGACTAGAAAGTATTAGCGATTTGCCAGCTTAAACCAGTAGCTTAAAGGTCAAACTATTGACTCTGCTAATTGAAGAAGTTTGGGATTTCTTTTCTACAGTCAAAATAATTAGCACAGACCAAACAGTCCCCCTGATATCTAATGCAGACTTCAAAAGGAGATTCTGAATGCTGTTGCTAGCATGAAATCACTTTAGCAGACATGAAGTAACATCCCATGGGGTTTTTTTATAATCATCATAAGATAATTACCTAATAACAACATTCTTAAATAGATTATACTTTAGAACTAGGCATGCAAAAAGCTGGTAGTTTACCATCAATTCTCAGTGTAGCTGTAACCAGAGATCCACAGTGTGAACAGTGTTTGTAGGAAATAAATAAGAAACATTTATTGACATAGATCAATTTTTTAAAAGACAGGTGGAAAAATTGTATTCAAGGCAAAGGACTTCTCCAATACTTTCCTCAGCGCACAGAGTTAGAGCTTTGGATCCCCCCCAGGATAATTCTTAGAGCCCAGCAAAACACCAGGACACTCTGACCCGGGTCCCATTTCCACACTCACTCAGATGGTAAGAATGCAGTCCCCAGGCCTTTATCTCTTTGTCTGTCTTTTCCCCAAGGTGTACAGCAGAAATATTTTTTTTGTCATTATTTCACTCCCTCTCTTTCACCTTAACCCCCAGATCTTCTTTTCTCAAAAACTAACAGCTGTCAATTCTGCCTTTTTTTTCAAGCAATTTAGTTTGATCTTCATAACACTGGCTTAGAAGTGCCCTGGGTCAAGGGATCTGAGAGTGTTCCTGGAAGCTTTGAAGTAAAGCTACTCTTCAAAGAGTCCCCCTTTATTTCACCTGCCAGGCCTGTGTCTTCTTGTATTTCCCTTTCCCACCTCATCCATCCTTCTGTCTCACACACAGATAATCTTCCCAGAAACGTAGCAAAATAACACTCAAATTCACTAAAATTTTGACTCGGCATCACAGTCTGAAGTCACATTCTTAAGAAGGCAAGAGTTAAGCACACATAATACATATTTGCAGCGAAGTAAACAAATGCAATAAGGCCATGAAAAACTCATCCCTAAATACAACATTCTAAATTCTTTACGTAAGGTGAATTTCCAAATGATTTCAGGTGGTCTTTGTGTCAATGCAAATATTCTGATCCTAAAAAATAGCTCCATGTTTAACTTTTGTTTGAACGCTTAAATAAAATCTATTTTAAAATAGTTTTTACTATTTTGAAGATAAAAATTACACCAACCTAAATTTGAGAAATTAGTTTTGAATATTTCCTTTCAATAGGAAATTCATATATTGCCATAAAAATAGTTGGGACGATTGGTATTAAAGAATAGATTTTAGGTATTGAATGAATCCAAGATAAATTTACACTTGACAATCTGAATGTCCACCAAATGACATTTGTCCAACAAACATGTCATCTGGATATCTGCTTAGATGTATGCAATCTAATGTCATAGACTGCTTTGTAGGAGGCACTTATATTCTTCAGTTTTTTCCATAGTACTGAAAGTAGCCTATCTAACATAGGGAACACCTCTAAATTGTCCACTGGTGGTGCTGTTTCACAAACAAGCAATGTGTGGCATTTGGAGTCAGAATTTAGCCAGATTTTATCTTTCCTGTTTGTATAACCAATTAATCCTTTCACATCCTAACATTTAAGCAATTTGCCACTTTCTTCTTAAATTTTAGCAACTTAATATTCATTTACTATTCATTAATTACATGAAATTTTTATTAAGAAGCAAAAATTGAAATATGCATTATCTTACACAGAAATATTATCAAAAAATAGTTAAAATGTCACTATATGCCGATGACATGATATTATATATAGAAAACCTTAAAGACTCCACCACAAAACTGTTAGAACTAATCAACAAATTCACTAAGGTTGCATAATACAAAATCAATATCCCAAAATCAGTTGCATTTCTATACACTAATAACAAACTATTAGAAATAGAAATTAAGAAAACAATCCCGGGTCCCATTCAAGATGGCAACATAGAAAGATCTAGAATTTACCTCTTCCCACAGACACACCATATCTATAGCTATTATGTGGAATAATTTCCTCTGCAAGAAACCTAAAAACAGGTGGAACAACCCCCTCATACCAGGCAAACAAGAAAGAAACCACACTGAAGTGGGTAGTAAAGGCTGAGACATGATCTTGCCATAAATACCAGCCTTATCAGCAACCCCCAATCGGGAGGTAACACAAAACCTGGAGTTTCTCCCTAAGGAGTGAAGGGTTTGTACCCCACAGTAGGCATTCCCACTTTTTAAGACTGGCACCTGAGAGACAAGCCCTCAAAACATCTGACTTTGAAGATCAATGGGGATCACATCCAAGAGACCCACAGGGCTATGGCAAACTGAGGAACATTTCTTAATGGGCCCACATAAAGACTCTCACCTCAGGGCCCAGTGCAGAAGCATCCCTTTAAAAAGACCTAGACTTTATATAAAAGAGACTCATTTCCCAATTTTGAAGCATTGGTCTGAGGGGCAGGGGCCTGCTGAGATACTCTCAGGGTCAGAGACTGTCGAGAATCATCTTCCTTCTCTCCCCTGACTTGCTAAAGCCATCAGGCAACATGCTGTTTGTTTGCTTTGTTTTGATTCCTTTCCCATCTTGCCTGTTCTTCCTCTGCCTTGCTAAAGCCAGGGGAGAGTGCCATCTTTATTTTTCTTTTCTTTTCATTTCCCTTTTTCCTTTTTTCTTTCTTTTTATCTTCTTTTCTTTTTCCTTTCTTTTTTCCCCCCACTTTCTTTGCAGGTGCCATCTTTGTATGCTCCCTTTGTACTCTCCCTCTGGTACTCCAAAGCACCAGGATCTCCCAGAACAGAGCTTCTACACACATCTGGGGCTCTGATTTTTACAGCTAGTGACCCAGTTTTTCTGGCTGCCACTTAAGGGATGCTCCTTGATTGCCTGGCTCTGGAGGCCAAAGGGGATTGTGTTCCTGGGTCCCACAGAACTACAATTGGAGAGACAGTTCTTTGGAGACTGCTGCTCCCCAGGCTCAGTACAGATAGCTGACTGAAACACACCCCCAGTATTGTCGAGAAAGAGGTCTGTTTTCCTGTCCAAGAGCTTTAGCCTAAAGGATAGGCTTCTGGTTTAGCACTTACAGGAGCCTACATATGTGCTCTCATAGAACAGAAGCTGATGGACACAATCATTGTGCCCTCCTGCCTCACTCCAGCTCACTTCCTGGTATCTTCCAGAAAGAAGTTTATACCCTGGCCTGGTCAGTTAGTTTTTATGGCTGCCGCCAGGCATACCTATACATCACTTGGCTCTGACGTCCAGCAAGGCTTATACTCACAGGTCCCGCAGGACTCTAACCAATAGAGAAAGAGCTCTTAAACAGTTACCACCCCCAGGACACAGTAAGAGGCAACAGACTCAGGAACTCAATCTTTTTATGACAGAGATCTCTTAACTTATCATCATAGCTATAGCCTGAAGGACAGGTTTCTAATTAAACACACATTAAGGACTGACTGTAAACCTTTCCTAAGAACTCAGAGGGCAGGCACTAACTTTGCCCTAACCCTCTGCCCTACTTCAGAGAGCCAGAATCTCTCAGATGAGAGCTCTTACATGTGTCTGGTACCCCATTTTTGCACCCGGTGCCCTGGTTTTTACAGCTGCTGCCTAGGGGATACTCCTTAATTTCTTGGCTCTAATGGCCAGGATGGCTTGTATTCTTGGATCCCATGGGACCATACCAATCAGAGAGACAGTTCTTGGTGGGCTACTACCCCTGGAGCACTGCAGAAAGAACAGACTGAAACATACCCCCCAGCCTTTCAGTGAAAGAGGCCTACTTGACAGTCCTGGAGCTTCAGCCTTAGGAGCAGGCTTCAGGTTTGGCACAGATCTAGATGCTACAGAAGTACTTTCAGGAAATGTAGGCTGGGGGGTGCCACTGTGGCATGCTCCCTCTGCCTCACTACAGCTTATTTGTATCTCCCAGAAAGGAGACTGTACACCTTTCTGGAGCCCACATTTTGGTGCTATAGGGGACACCTCCAGATCACCTGGCTCTGGGAGCTGGCAGGACTTACACTTGCAGTCCCATAAGACTATACATATTGCATTCTTTAAAAGCTGCTTCCTGAAGGTCTGGCTTCCCATCAGCCTGAATCTAAGTGGTGTTAGTGGTGACTGAGATCCTCCCCTTTGAGACACTGATCTTGGCACACCCTCAACTACTGGGAGTTATTAAAAATAAAATAGGCTGCTTAAACAATCACAAAGGCATGAGAGACAACCAAGAGCTAAGGCAGGGTTGAACAAAGTTCACTATATACCCAAGGCCAACCCTTCAAGACTGGGAGAGGAGGCTGTTTCATCAAATGCACAGAAAGCAAAACAAAGAGTCTGGCAAAATGAAGAAACACAGGAATATGCTCAAAATGAAAGAACAAGATAAAACCTCAGGGGGAAAAAACCTTAATGAAATAGAAATAAAGTATTTGAACTCCTGATAAAGGGTTCAATGTAATGGTTATAAAGATGTTCACCAAACTCAGGAGAAGAATATATAAACAGTCAACAAAAATATGGAAAATATAAGAAAGCTCCAAACAGGAGTCGCAGAACTAAAGAATACACTAGAGAGTTTCAACAGCAAACCAGATAAAGTATAAGAAAAGATCAGTGAGGGGCACCTGGGTGGCTCAGTTGGTTAAGCGTCTGCCTTTGGCTCAGGTCATGACCCCAGGGTCCTGGGATCAAGTCCCATGTCGGGCTCCCTGCTCAGCGGAGAGCCTGTTCTCCCTCTCCCTCTGCTTGTGCTCTCTCTCTCTCTATCTCTCTGTCAAATAAATAAATAAAATCTTAAAAAAAAAAAAAGATCAGTGAACTCAGAAACAGGGTAGAAGAATTTACCCAGTCAGAGCAGAGAAAAAAAGAAAAGAAAAGAAGGAAGAGAAAAAAATGAAAAAAGTGAAGATAGCTTAAGGGACTTATGTGACAACATCAAGCAGACTAACATTTGCATTGTAAGAATCCCAGAAGAGAAAGATAAAGGGGCAAAAAGCTTACTGGTAAAAACAATGGCTGTAAATAAACTTCCCTAACCTGGGGAAAGAAACAGGCATCCAGGGACGCCTGGGTGGCTCAGTCAGTTAAGGGTCTGCCTTCGGCTCAGGTCATGATCCCAGGGTCCTGGGATCGAGTCCCACATCAGGCTCCCAGCTCAGCCAGGAGCCTGCTTCTCCCTCTCCCTCTGTCTGCCGCTCCCCCTGCTTGTGTTCGCTCTCTCGCTCTCTCTCTCTGACAAATAAATAAAACCTTAAAAAAAAAAAAAAAAAGAAACAGGCATCTAGATCAAGGAAGCCCAAAGAGTTCCAAATAATATGGGACCCACACCAAGACAGATAAAAATGTCAAAAGTTAGAGACAAGGATAGAAGCTTAAAAGCAGCAAGAGAAAAACAATATGTAGACAGGAGAGTGCCAAAGGGTAGAATTCAAGAACTTTGAAGCTAATGGCCCGGTTTTCCAGATTTAGGAGGGTCTCTAAGACCATCAGAAAATCCCACATTCAGCACCACACCATATCTAGCAAGCCTGAGGAGAAATTGCACAGCATTACCAGAGGAGAGTGTCTGGACAGATGGGCAGACATAATAGTGTTTTCTATGGTTTAGTTGTGGTAGAAGATCCAGAAGTTCCCTTGAGTCCCCAAGCAAACTTGTAGCCATTTAAAAGATGAGAGAAAAAGCAGAAGCTTGGGCTTAGTAGTAGGTGGCAATATCCAGAATCATAAGCAATGCATGCCAGTGCACAAAGACCAGAGGCCCAGTTACTCCAGTAAAACTAGTGAGGTCAAAAGACAATCTACTTCAGACAAAAGACAAAACAACTTAACCAAAACCCAGTGAGGATCCAGAAGAAGGTCAAAACCTTGGTGCATATATCTGAATTCCTCTTTCTTTACTTTATTAGAGTTATTCAGAAAAGCAGAGGATAGATGATAGATAGATAGATGATAGATAGATAGATAGATAGACAAATAGATAGGAGATTTATTATATAAATCGGCTCACACAGTTATGGGGACCAAAAATCCCACAGTCTGCCAACTACAAGCTAGAGAGCCAACAAACAGAGTGGTATAATTTAGTCCCGGTTCAAAGGCTTAAAGCCAGGGGGCTGCGGGTATAAGACCCAGAGTCCAGAGGCCCAAGAACCAGGAGTTCTGATGTCCAATGGCAGGAAAAGATGGATGTCCCAGCTCAAAAAGAGAGGGAATTTGCTCATCCTTCACTTTTTTGTTCCATTTGGGACCCTGAAAATTTGGATGATGCCTACCCTCATTGGTGAAAGCCAATCTCTTTACTCAATCTATTGAATCAAATGCTAATCTCTTCTAGAAACAGCCTCACAGACACACCAAGAAATAACATTTTACTAGCTATCCAGGCATCTTTAAGCCAATCAAGTTGACACAAGATTAACCATCACACCCACCTTTACAAGCTCATGAAAGTGCCATCATATACACAGGCACCAACTTAGCAAGGAAAAAAGGAGAAAGGAAGTGACTCCAAAAGTCTGATGATTTACCTACAAGAGACTATTTTAAACCAAAACAAAAAAATTAACCAGAAAAAAAGTAAGTCACCTTTAATTGGAAAGTTTAAGTTATAGTTTTCATACGAGTGGGATAGAGGCTTAAGAGCAATAAAAATAAATGGACTTTCATACTTTCTGATAGACATAAATGTCTATTCAATTTTAACCTCAAAGTCTACATAACACATAGAAAAGATCTGAACTAAAAAGATGGCAGTGAAAACAGACACAAGATTCAAGAATACAGTTGGATGTAGAGGTGTAGATAGGAAAGGGAGAAGTCTAGAAAATTTTAAGGTTTCAGGTTCGGATGTCTTACTTGATGGTAGTACTATCCACCAAAGTGTGCTCTGGCCTCCTCCAGAGCTCACTGTTTAATGGAGGAGCTGCTAACTATGAATCTTCCAGATGTGGTGGGAAGGAAGTAGGGAAGGCATATAACCTTTTCATCCCCCCCACCAAACTTACCATCCCTTTCAGGAATGGGTATTGGTCTCAAGGGGATATTATTTCCTCCAGAAAACTGTGGCCCAAACTGTAGTTCAGCTGTGAAAAGTCTAGAATGAAGCTTCAGTAATGACTCAGATATAACAAGAAATAAACTAGAAAACCTAACTTACAAGAGATGAGTCCCTCACCAGAGCTTGCAGAACCAAGGCATTCTGGGTTCTGTGGTTAGTAACAGCTGAGTGATCCTTCCCCCTACCACCCCATCCCCCACCGCACCCCCACCTTTAAAGAGTTCATGCCTAGATATCTACTCTCCTTGAAATCTCAAAATCCCTCTCCTGCCTGCTGAAGGTTTGCCTTCCATGTACTGCCCTCCATTGAGAATATACTATTTGCCTTAATAACAATAAGCAATTTTACCCACCAGAATGTGCCCATACTTTATGGTCTCAACCAGCTAATCATGTCAGAATACATCACAATCCACCTTATGTCTATACAAGATATAGGTGCACACAATACTGAAGAATGGAATAGTTTCCTTGTAGTTTGCTGATTCAAAGCAGAGAATAGGCAAGATAACCTTGACACACATGTTAAGAAGAATAAGACAACAAAGACCTGAGGTGATAATTTAGGTAAGAAATGAACCAAGTCCATGAAGGAAAATTTGACCAAATCTGGAAATAGAACTAGGTGTTTATTAAGGTGATGTCAAGTTGAATGTGCTAACCATGTTTCTTGTTTAAGATCAAGTAAACTGGAGTCCTTGCACACTGAGCGAGGGAACTAGGTATAGGTATAGGAAATAGTGCACCTTTGACTTTTGCTTTGCATCTTCCCAAATCCCCAGCTGTGGCCTGAGAGCAGATGAAGAACTTGAGAATGCAACATTCACTATATAAGGTTGATCTGTGCCCTCTTCATCTTCTCTGCCTCTGCATAAGCATCACAATTTTATGCCCCTGAAAATCCTTTTTTTTTTTTAAGATTTTATTTATTTATTTGACAGAGAGAGACACAGCGAGAGAGGGAACACAAGCAGTGGGAGTGGGAGAGGGAGAAGCAGGCTTCCCGCCAAGCAGAGAGCCGGATGTGGGGCTCAATCCCAGGGCCCTGGGATCATGACCTGAGCCAAAGGCAGAAGCTTGATGACTGAGCCACCCAGGCGCCCCGCCCCTACAGATCTTGAGAGCCGGAAATCATGAATTACGACTACATTCAAGTTGATTCCATGAACAGAAGCAAATTCTACCAAATCTGCATTAGACAATAATCATTCTAACTGTGTAATGTCATTTGACATAATTTTTCTAGTACAGTGGTCTGTATCATGCAACCAAAGGATAATTTAGGTTAAGTTGCCCCCTAGAGGTGGCCAGAAAAAAAATTAACTGTCAAGAAAGAGTAAGGTAAAGTCCAAATAAAATGTTAGTAAATAGAAAATGCAGGGAAAAAAAAAGAAAATGCAGAAATGGATAATAGAATCCCTGCAAAACATATTTCCCCTTTTCAGAACAAAGAATAGAGATATGATTCCAAAAAATAGGATTCCTTCTGGTAAATTTGTTTAACTCAGTAATACAAACAAGATACTAGAGCATAAATAAAGACAACAATATTTTTTTTAAATTTGATTTCATATGGATTTTTTTTTTAGATTTTATTTATTTATTCATGAGAGACAGAGAGAGAGGGAGAGAGAGAGAGGCAGAGGGAGAAGCAGGCTCCCAAGGAGCAGGGAGCCCAATGAGGGACTCGATCCCAAGACCCTGGGATCATGACCTGAGCCGAAGGCAGACGCTTAACCATCTGAGCCACCCAGGCGCCCAAGACAACAATATTTTTTAAAGACAGTTGCCTTCCTCAGAATTAATATTGATTTCTAAATGTACATTTGTTTTAACAAATTGCATATCGGTTCAACTTCTTGATGTTGTTGTTACAGTTTTTAAAGTTCTGTTTCTATATCTTTAAGAAACCCTTTGTGTCACTTGACTATATACCCACTGACCCAACTGAAAAATGACTTTTAATCAAGGAAAACAGGGAGAGGCCACAAGAGGCGTTGATGCCCTGCTTTATGTGGCATACATAATACAGCTGGAATTTCCAGGTAGGAATCCAGTGCAATCCTCACTCCTGATGAGTGTTTAAGGGAAAGAAAAGGACCAGTTTAATGATCACTGAAGGCAGTGGACCTGTGATACTGTTAACTAAAATTTAGAGGAAGAGCCTGCAGAGGAAAATGGGTTTGGTTCAACTGCAATTATTGATACTTTCAATAATAGCATTTGTTTGGGGAAAAAATACTATTGACAGGTATGAGAGAAGAGTTCAAAAGCTCAAACTAAAATAAAAAATGATCCAGGGAAGGCAGCATAAAGTTGATTTGAACATGATGAATATTCAGAATCCAGAAAAAAATAAGCCTCAAAGTTAATGAGCTGGGAGAAGGAATAGGGCTAGTAATTGACCATTTCTTGGGTAATGATTAATATATATAAAAATGTTAGTTACTAAGTGGGAAATGTTCACTCCTTTCCTAGCATAATGGTTTCCATATTCTAAAAAAGATATCTCTAAATTTAACCATCTAAGAACATTTCTTTAAAAACAAAAAATTCTTACACATTAGAATGTATATTCTATTATGTTTCTACATAAGTATGTCAAACATCTCAATAAATTTGTAAGATCGATTGCTTATCTGCCCAGTTTGTATCCATCAATTGATGTCACATGACTAACATTATTTAGCCTATAAAGTGATAAGAGACATGTATGCAAAACATCCACGAATATTTAAAAATGAAAAATATATTCTGGTAATAATTGTTCTATTTAAGTAACTTCAGATTACAAAGAACATAAATCAGGGGTGCCTGGGTGGCTCAGTTGGTTAGGCATCCAGCTCTTGGTTTCAGCTTGGGTCATGATCTTGCGGTGGTGGGATTGAGCCCCACGTGGGCCTCCCTATCCTGTGTGTCATCTGCTTGAAATTCTTTCCCCCTCCCCACCTCCCAGTCTGCTCCTCCCCATCCCCTACACTCATGTGTGTCCTCTCTCTCCCTCAAATAAATAAAATCTTAAAAAAAAGACAAAGAACATAAATTAATACAACTTGCTCTACATTTTTAAAAATTCTAGATTTAGCTCAGATTAGAATTTGATAGATGGCAAAAGCTTCCAGGCCTCACATTTTATCATGACCATATTAGTAGCCTAATTGTGAATTGTTTAAGTGGTACCTGGAAAGCCCATCCCAACTAAAGGTTTCTTTACAACTTTCTGCCACAATTTCTGCAAACTCCTCATTAAGAACCTGCCACTTTGAGTTCACAAAGGGTTTTGAGGCTTCACTGTAGTGATTAAAATTTTTGCAACTTGGGGCACCTGGGTGGCTCAGTCGTTAAGCATCTGCCTTCGGCTCCCGTCATGATTCCAGGGTCCTGGGATCAAGCCCCGCATCAGGCTCCCTGCTTGGCGGGAAACCTGCTTCTCCTTCTCCCACTCCCCCTGCTTGTGTTCCCATCCCTCACTGTACCTCTATCTGTCAAATAAATAAATAAAATCCTTAAAAACAATTTTTTTGTAGCTTTTAAAAACTAAGGATTTTTTTTACTCATGCTATGTCAATTGCAGTTTGGCCAGGTGCTCTGTTCCGTGTCTTCTTATATCTGACGCAGGCTGATGGAGCAGTCTCCATCTCAAACAATGCCAGTCAGTGTGGTAGGGGGAATAAAACTCTTTAGGGTCCCACATTGGCTACTAAATGCTCTGGCCTTGAAGTAATACATATCACTTCTGTTCATAGCTCATCACATGGCTCTACCTAACCATAAGGGAACTAGGAAAAGCAATCCTATCAAGGGAGAAGAAATGGAAGTATCTGAGGAATAGCATTTGATTCCCAGAGAAGCATCATTAGTTTTCTTCTATGACAAACAATGCTGCAAAGAATAACCTTGTACATCGGGGCACATGGGTGACTCAGTCGTTAAGCGTCTGCCTTCAGCTCAGGTCATGATCCCAGGGTCCTGGGATCAAGCCCCACGTCGTGCTCCCTGCTCAAGCAGGCTTGAGCTTGAGCTCAAGGAGAAGCAGGCTTCTCCCTCTCCCACTCCCCCTGCTTGTGTTCCCTCTCTCACTGTGTCTCTCTCTGTCAAATAAATAAATAAAAATCTTAAAAAAGAAAGGAAAGAATAACCTTGTACATCTACCATTTTGCAAGTATTATCCATAAAATAAAGTCCCAGAAATGGGATTGCTGGACCAAAAGTTGTACAGTACCCATTCATAATTTTGATAGATATTGTCAAAGTTGTGTTAGATAGCAGCTTCTACAATCCATTTAAAATTGGGCTTGCAAATTTCAAATTATGCATGAAGTTTTTTTAAATACCTCAACTGAATAAATCTCAATGGATATAGATGCTGTGTACACAAATAGCTGTATTACATGGCCATTTGAAATAAATGTCATAAGAGTACTGAACACTCTGAGTTAGAGTTGTTCAGAACAGCTGAAATGACTCATCAAGGTTTCAGGGAGAAAGTGGGCTTTAAGTTGGGCCTTGCTCCCCTGATACTCCTTTCCTTAAATCCCTATTAGCTATTAGGAGCGAACACTTTGGAGTCAGAGCACCTGACCTCAAATCACAGCCCCACCACTTCAGTTTACCTTTGGCAAGGTGCTATAATTCTTGATGGCCACTATATCTTCCCATAAACCCTTGAACGCTTTCTTTGGCAACCTTAAATGTCTGCTTTCTATGCTATCTTGTAATGCTAATTGATGTTATAAATGACAGCAGCCAATCACTGACTTTCTCAGTTACCCCAAGTCCAACCCAAAGTCCAATCAGTAGCTGACTTCACAGCTATCTCCCCACTTGCTTGTGATTGGAAGAGCAGTAATTTCACAGGGTTGGGCTAACTAATGGATAAACATCCAGGAGTCATTTTGAGTGACAGACTTTCACTTCTGTAGAAACTATAAAATTGACTTTCCAACACCCCAAAAATAAACTATTTAAATTGTAAGGTCCAGAACCTCAGCCTCTGAAAGCCATTTTTTGGCTGTGATGCAGCAGTCAGATACGACAGATGTCAATAACTTTACAGATGATATCAAAAAAGATGACTGCATAGGGTAAAATACTGACACTCTGCTAAAGACTACAAAATGATACATGGACATTACTCAGCTAATTTGTTCTCTTCAAGTTAAGAACAATAAATGTCCTTTTATTTAAATGACTGATAGTTGGGTTTGGCACTTCCTTTATTTGATAGACAGACTAGACAGATTGATAGATAGATAGATAGATAGATAGATAGATAGATAGATAGATATAGATCAACAGATACAGGTCGAGAGACAGACATAGATTTATAAAATGTGTGTGAATATATATTACATATGACTTTTTAAAATATATACATACATCATATATATTATGTTTTTCCAGCTCTATTGAGGTATGGTTGACAAATAAAAATTGTATATATTTAGACTGTACAATGTGATGTTTTGATGTACACATACATTGTGAAATGATTACCTCACTCAAGCTAATTAACATGTCCATCACCTCACATAATTACCCTTTTCTTAGTAATAAGAAGACTTGAAATCTCCTCTCTTAGCAAGTTTCATGTATATAATACATTATTATTGAGTATAGTCATGATGCTGTACATTAGGTCTTCAGGACTTATTCATTTTATAACTGAAAGTTTGTACCCTTTGACTAACATCTCTCCTTTTCTCTCACTCTCCCAGCCCCTGACAATGAACATGCAGCATATTTCTCTAAGATGGTGATTTTATTTTGTCTGAGTATATATGAAGAAGTGGGATTGCTGGATTATATGGTAGTTCTATTTTTAATTTTTTTAGGAAACTCCATGCTATTTTCTATAATGACTATATATATGCCTTTTTCCAAATTATGATTTTCCCTTTGAGATTCTAAAACAAAATCATTTGTGTGATTTAAATAAAATGGATGTTGTTACTGGCTTTTTTAAGATCTATTTATTTATTTGGGAGAGAGAGAGTGCATGAGTTGGGGGAGGAGCAGAGGGAGAGAACCTTCAAGCCGACTACCCTCTGAGTATGGAGCCCAACATGAGGCTCAATCTCACAACCCATGAGATCAAGACCAGAGTCAAAACCAAGTTGGATGCTCAACTGACTGAGCCACCCAGGAGCCCCTTTACTGACTTTTATAGAAATATCTATCAAATTCCATAGATATAGAACACATAAAATTACAGACTGATACATGGTAATAATCACTTTAGTTTGGCATTATTCTATCTGGACTCACAGATAAAATCAATAATCCATCTTAGGTAATTGGGATTTTTGTTTTACCCCAGTAAACATTATTATTCTTTCTTAGATTCCTTTTTTATTATTATTTTCATGCTTATATCAATCAGGAAACAGAAAGCACCCAGCAATTTGAACAGAGAAAATTTAATATACAGAATGGTTAAATGATACGTATTAGTTATCTTCTGCTATGTAACAAATTATCCCAAAATTTAACAGCCTAAACCAGCAGACATTTATTATTGTCTTAGTTCGTTCAGGTTCTTATCACTATATACTACAAACTGAATAGCTTATAAACAACAAGCATTTATTTCTCACAGTTCTGGAGTCTGGAAGTCCAAGAAGAGAGTGCCAGGATGGTTGGGTAAGGGCTCTTTCTCAGACGACAGACTTCTTATATCCTCACATGTTGAAAGGGGCTAGGGATCTCTCTGGAGCCTCTTTTATGAGGGTACTAATCCCATTCATGAGGACTCTACCCTCAGGACCTAATTTTCTCTCAAAGGTCCTACTTCTTTTTTTTTAAGCGAGGGAGAGAGGTCAGAAGGGGCAGAGGGAGAGGGAGAAAGAATCTTAAGCAAGCTCTACACCCAGTGCAGAGCCTGACATGGGGCTTGATCTCAAGACCCTGAGATCATGACCTGAGCTGAAATCAAGAATTGGATGCTTAACCCACAGAGCCACCCAAGTAGGACCTGGCACCCCCAAGGGTCCTACTTCTTAATACTATTACCTTTGGTGTTAGTGTTTCAGCATATGAATTTGGGGGGAACACAAAATTTCAGATTATAGTAATTATCTCACAGTTTCTATGGTTCAGGAATCTGGGGGTGCCTTAGCTGTATGGTTTGGTTTTGGCTCGGTCTTTCATGAGCTTAGTTAGATTTAGTAAGCTCATTTCAAGGAAAAACAAGCCTCATACTCTACAAAGGAGGCAGATAGTCAGTGGTTGCTGCTCAGTTCCTTATACTATATGTTGGCTAAATTTAAATTAAAAAAATAAAAACCTTAAAAAAAATAGGGGGGCCATACATGGAACCAGGCTTCTTAGACCCTAGTTCCATAAGTGACCCTCCTGCCATAGACAGGCCTGGAGGAAGTGAAGTTTAATCCAGTCCTCATGCCCCATCACTTGTCCTCAGGGAGCAGCCCCATCCAGGTGCTGTGCTTTCCCCAGGCCCCTCGCCATTCTAACAAACAAATGTTTTTCCAAAAAAGAAAACAAAAATTTTGTGAAAGGAGAAATGTCAGCTGAAACTAATAGTATCTTTTCACTCCCAAAGTGACTACCATAAGAGAAGAGAGGAATTTATGAGCAATGTGGAGGATTCAGTACATAAGTGGTCATTGTGGTGGCCATGCAGTGAGACCATACTGACTTACTTACTGTTTGGGTTGAAAAAAATATTATTTAAATATAGAGTGTCAAAATCAACAGTATAGTTTTACACCGCCTGTGAAGAATTCTAGAAGTCCCAATGGATGTCTAAAGAAAACACAGAGGAAAAGTTCTCCTTCTGGATTTCTAGGCAAAAAGGATCTAGTTTAAAGCCAAGGTCAATTTGCATATTATTAGGGGCCCCAGAACAAGTGGTAAAATTGAAGAGAAGGAAGCTTTATTTAAATCACAAGCTAAACTCATGGGAAAGGCTAAATTACACTTGGAAAGTGATTTCTGTTGACAAAAGTGGACTTTTTTTGAAGGAAAAAAATGTTCTCAAGGAAAAATTTTGCCAAAGAAGAAAAAGCCATGCCAGACAGAATCATTCCCAAGTTTCACCAATGGTACAGATGATTTAGAATAAAACTTCTTCCACCAGTTATACGGAAGTTCAGCCTTATGGTGGAAGACAAAAATAATATTTGAGAATTACTTTGGTAAAAACAAGCATTGCTAATTCTCAGTGGTGTTCTGACCATCCAAGCACCCTTGAATATATGGATTCTGACATCACAATGGTATTTATATGCATCCATCCATTCATTCACTCACTTATTCTTTCAGTTACCAAAAATTGTTGAGAGTCTCCTTTATGCTTTGTACCATAATGGGATTGGAGGATACATTAATGAGTAAGACATTGCCTCTAACCCTAGCCACAGGCTAATTACAAAGCAGTGTGGTTATTTTGGGCTAGGGTAAAGATCATCAACCCTGTCAGGCCCAACATCCCTTTCTGTGTTTTGTAATGCTCTTTTTACTATCCTGAAATAAAAGTTGTAGATAATATATCCTCTCTATACATATACTTTTTTAAACATTAATATGTTTTAAATATAATTAACATAAAAGGGAAATAAAAGGGAGAAAACATATAATAATAACAGATGTATTTTAATATGAAATTTTCTAGCAAGACCACACTAGAAGTCTATTTATTTATGAATAAATTAGGTACTTGCATATTTCTACCATATTTAGTGCTATGGTCTAAATTGTGCACACACACATACCCCACCCCCAAAATTCATATGTTGAAGCTCTAACTGCAATGTGACTATATTTGGAGTAAGGAAGTAATTAAGATTTCATGAGTTCATAAGGGTGGGGCTCTGATCTGATAGGATTAGTGTCCTTACCAGAGAGCCCTCCCTCTCCGTCTTGTGAGGACACTGCAAAAAGGCAGCTATCTACAAGCCAGGAAGAGAGCCCTGACCAGAAACCAAATCTGTTGGCACCTTGATCTTAGACTTCCAAGCCTCTAGGACTGTGAGAAACAAATGTCTGCATTTAAGCTACCCAGTTTATGGCACGTTTTTATGGCAGCCTGAACTGACTAATACACTTTTACAATCACCATGAAGGAAACATGTCTACAAATGTAGACTGATTCAAGTATGTTGCTTTTGCCTCAAAAACCACAAGAAGCCTTTTCTGAAATGAAGAAAAACTCTTGGGTAAGTTCCCAACCAACCAACCAACCAAACAAAACAAAACAAAAAAAACAGCCTATCTTCACTAGATTTACTTAGAAGCTGCCTTCCTAGAAAATTCAGAATTTATTTCAATGGTGCAAAAACTACATTGTGTTTATATGTAAAGTAAGTTCTGTTCTAGGCTGGGTATGTATAAATATTTTTTAACTATACAAATGTCCAGCGGGACATTCAAAAGTCATATAAATGTGAGACAAATCTTCATTGTGTGAAACTGTCCCTTAAATTGCAAGATGCCAGCATACCAGTTCCCCTCACACAAAATTCCAGTAACATCTCATCGTGACAACCAAAAACGTCTCCATTAATCTCAAACTATCCCTCAGGAGGCAGTACTGCCCCCACTGAGAACCACCATCCCAAGGTTTAGTAAGAGGGGCATTCAACACAGCCTTAGGGCCTTAGGAAAAACTAATGGGGAAAGTTACATCTTAATTGAACCACTAGGAATTGAGGGTAAGTGCACAGTGGTGAAAGGGCTGAAGATGAAAGAGAGCAGAGAATATTCAGGATACTCCAAATATTTCGGTATGGCTATGACATTGAGTCACATTAGTATTTACTCTGCTACTAAAAACATGAAGAAAAAGAATCAAGCCTAAAAATCAAGTTTGAATGGTACATAAAAAAGAGTTTTCTGATTGCCCTCCAAAAGTTTCCACACACTATTAAGCAGGCAACATTGCACAATTCTCAACTTAAAAATTTTTATCAGAGAACATCAACAAGAAACTGACCTTTCAGGTTTAGAAATTATTTTTGAGTTTTTCTTTGAATTAAACAGCAAAAAGTGGCAAGTCAAAGGTAATATTAGTCTCTTTCCTCCTATGTCAGTTGGCATGAGATCCATCACGTCTCTCACCTCTAGGATGAGAGTTCTCTGCCCTTCTCATCAGAGCTGCTCTCTAAGCATCAGACTATAGACAACAGGTCACAAGCTGACAGTTTGCCACATCTGACCATGGACAGGTTCGTTCTTCCCACAGTAGTACTGCTTAAGCAGATTTTTCTTTTTAATTTTAATTATTTCCCAGCACATAAAATTCTGGATTTCTAGCTTCTCTGATGGTATCAGAAGAACTGGCAACTATGGGTCTGCATGTCCCCATGTTAACAGAGGAGGGGCTGGACACTTTTGATAGGGCTCATGTGCTCTGGTTTTCCAGTCCCCTCCTCCCCAACGAAAACCCAACACCTAAATTTGGTATCAGTTGTCATTTGTCATCTGATCATATAGTGTTTTTCTTTTTTTTCTTTTTTTTTAATTTTTTATTGTTATGTTAATCACCATATATTACATCATTAGTTTTTGGTGCAGTGTTCCATGATTCATTGTTTGTTCATAACACCCAGTGCTCCATGCAGAACGTGCCCTCCTCAATACCCATCACCAGGCTAACCCATCCGCCTACCCCCCTCCCCTCTAGAACCCTCAGTTTGTTTTTCAGAGTCCATCATCTCTCATGGTTCGTCTCCCCCTCTGACATACTCCCCTTACCTTCCTCTCCTGTTATCTTCTTTTTCTTTTTTCTTAAAATATGTTGCGTTATTTGTTTCAGAAGTACAGAACTGTGATTCAACAGTCTTGCACAATTCACAGCGCTCACTGTAGCACATACCCTCCCCAATGTCTATCACCCAGCCACCCCATCCCTCCCACCCCCAACCACTCCAGTAACATTCAGTTTGTTTCCTGAGATTAAGAATTCCTCATATCAGTGAGGTCATGTGATACATGTCTTTCTCTGATTGACTTATTTCACTCAGCATAACACCCTCCAGTTCCATCCACGTCGTTGCAAATGGCAAGATCTCATTCCTTTTGATGGCTGCATAATATTCCATTGTGTATATATACCACACCCTCTTTATCCATTCATCTGTCGATGGGCATCTTGGCTCTTTCCACAGTTTGGCTATGGTGGACATTGCTGCTATAAACATTGGGGTGCATGTACCCCTTCGGGTCCCTACATTTGTATCTTTGTGGTAAATACCCAGTAGTGCAATTGCTGGATCGAACGGTAGCTCTAATTTCAACTGTTTGAGGAACCTCCATACTGTTTTCCAGAGGGGTTGCACCAGCTTGCATTCCCACCAACAGTGTAGGAGGGTTCCCCTTTCTCCACATCCCCGCCAACATCTGTCGTTCCCTGACTTGTTAATTTTAGCCATTCTGACGGGTGTGAGGTGGTATCTCATTGAGGTTTTGATTTGGATTTCCCTGATGCCGAGCGATGTTGAGCACTTTTTCATGTGCCTGTTGGCCATTTGGGTGTCTTCTTTGGAGAAATGTCTGTTCATGTCTTCTGCCCATTTCTTGATTGGATTATTTGTTCTTTGGGGGTTGACTTTGATAAGTTCTTTATAGATTTTGGATACTAGCCCTTTATCTGATATGTCATTTGCAAATATTTTCTCCCATTCTGTCGGTTGTCTTTTGGTTTTGTGGACTGTTTCTTTTGCTGTGCAAAAGCTTTTTATCTTGATGAAATCCCAATAGTTCATTTTTGCCCTGGCTTCCCGTGCCTTTGGCGATGTTTCTAGGAAGAAGTTGCTGCGGCTAAGGTCGAAAAGGTTGCTACCTGTGTTCTCCTTTAGGATTTTGATGGACTCCTGTCTCACGTTTAGGTCTTTCAACCATTTGGAGTCTATTTTTGTGTGTGGTGTAAGGAGATGGTCCAGTTTCATTCTTCTGCATGTGGCTGTCCAATTTTCCCAACACCATTTGTTGAAGAGACTGTCTCTTTTCCATTGGACATTCTTTCCTGCTTTATCAAAGATAAGTTGACCATAGAGTTGAGGGTCCATTTCTGGGCTCTCAATTCTGTTCCATTGATCAATGTGTCTGTTTTTGTGCCAGTACCATACTGTCTTGATGATGACAGCTTTGTAATAGAGCTGGAAGTCCAGAATTGTGATGCCGCCAGCTTTGCTTTTCTTTTTCAGTATTCCTCTGGCTATTCTGGGTCTCTTCTGGTTCCATACAAATTTTAGGATTATTTGTTCCATTTCTTTGAAAAAAGTGGATGGTATTTTGATGGGGATTGCATTGAATGTGTAGATTGCTTTAGGTAGCATTGACATCTTCACAATGTTGATTCTCCCAATCCATGAGCATGGAACGCTTTTCCATTTCTTTGTGTCTTCTTCAATTTCTTTCATGAGTATTTTATAGTTTTCTGAGTACAGATCCTTTGCCTCTTTGGTTAGATTTATTCCTAGGTATCTAATGGTTTTGGGTGCAATTGTAAATGGGATCGACTCCTTGATTTGTCTCTCTTCTGTCTTGTTGTTGGTGTATAGGAATGCCACTGATTTCTGTGCATTGATTTTATATCCTGCTACTTTACTGAATTCCTGTATGAGTTCTAGCAGTTTTGGGGTGGAGTCTTTTGGGTTTTCCACATACAGTATCATATCATCTGCAAAGAGTGAGAGTTTGACTTCCTCTTTGCCGATTTGGATGCCTTTGATTTCTTTTTGTTGTCTGATTGCTGTGGCTAGGACTTCTAATACTATGTTGAATAGCAGTGGTGAGAGTGGACATCCCTGCCGCGTTCCTGACCTTAGGGGAAAAGCTCTCAGCCTTTCCCCATTGAGAATGATATTCGCTGTAGGTTTTTCATAGATGGCTTTTATGATATTGAGGTATGTACCCTCTATCCCTATACTCTGAAGAGTTTTGATCAAGAAAGGATGCTGTACTTTGTCAAATGCTTTTTCTGCATCTATTGAGAGGATCATATGATTCTTGTTCTTTCTTTTGTTAATGTATTGTATCACGTTGATTGATTTGCGGATGTTGAACCAGCCTTGCAGCCCAGGAATAAATCCCACCTGGTCGTGGTGAATAATCCTTTTAATGTACTGTTGGATCCTATTGGCTAGTATTTTGGTGAGAATTTTTGCATCCGTGTTCATCAAGGATATTGGTCTGTAATTCTCTTTTTTGATGGGGTCTTTGTCTGGTTTTGGGATCAAGGTAATGCTGGCCTCATAAAATGAGTTTGGAAGTTTCCCTTCCATTTCTATTTTTTGGAACAGTTTCAGGAGAATAGGTATTAATTCTTCTTGAAATGTCTGATAGAATTCCCCTGGGAAGCCATCTGGCCCTGGGCTTTTGTTTCTTGGGAGATTTTTGAGGACTGTTTCAATTTCCTTAGTGGTTATAGGTCTGTTCAGGTTTTCTATTTCTTCCTGGTTCAATTTTGGTAGTTGATACATCTCTAGGAATGCACCCATTTCTTCCAGGTTATCTAATTTGCTGGCATAGAGTTGCTCATAATATGTTCTTAGAATTGTTTGTATTTCTTTGGTGTTGGTTGTGATCTCTCCTCTTTCATTCATGATTTTGTTGATTTGGGTCATTTCTCTTTTCTTTTTGATCAGTCTGGCCAGGGGTTTATCGATCTTGTTAATTCTTTCAAAGAACAAGCTCCTAGTTTCGTTGATCTGTTCTACTGTTCTTTTGGTTTCTAGTTCATTGATTTCTGCTCTGATCTTTATGATTTCTCTTCTCCTGCTGGGTTTAGGCTTTATTTGCTGTTCTTTCTCCAGCTCCTTTAGGTGTAGGGTTAGGTTGTGTATTTGAGACCTTTCTTGTTTCTTGAGAAAGGCTTGTATTGCTATATACTTTCCTCTCAGGACTGCCTTTGCTGTATCCCAAAGATTTTGAACAGTTGTGTTTTCATTTTCATTGGTTTCCATGAATTTTTTTAATTCTTCTTTAATTTCTTGGTTGACCCATTCATTCTTTAGTAGGATGCTCTTTAGCCTCCATGTATTTGAGTTCTTTCCGACTTTCCTCTTGTGGTTGAGTTCTAGTTTCAAAGCATTGTGGTCTGAAAATATGCAGGGAATGATCCCAATCTTTTGGTACCGATTGAGACCTGATTTGTGACCTAGGATGTGATCAATTCTGGAGAATGTTCCATGGGCACTAGAGAAGAATGTGTATTCCTTTGCTTTGGGATGGAATGTTCTGAATATGTCTGTGAAGTCCATTTGGTCCAGTGTGTCATTTAAAGTCTTTATTTCCTTGTTGATCTTTTGCTTAGATGATCTGTCCATTTCAGTCAGAGGGGTGTTAAAGTCCCCCACTATTATTGTATTGTTGTCAATGTGTTTCTTTGCTTTTGTTATTAATTGCCTTATATAATTGGCTGCTCCCATGTTCGGGGCATAGATATTTACAATTGTTAGATCTTCTTGTTGGATAGACCCTTTAAGTAGGATATAGTGTCCTTCCTCATCTCTTATTACAGTCTTCGTTTTAAAATCTAGTTTGTCTGATATAAGGATTGCCACCCCAGCTTTCTTTTGGTGTCCATTAGCATGGTAAATGGTTTTCCACCCCCTCACTTTCAATCTGGGGGTGTCTTTGGGTCTAAAATGAGTCTCTTGCAGACAGCATATTGATGCGTCTTGTTTTTTAATCCAATCTGATAGCCTGTGTCTTTTGATTGGGGCATTTAGCCCATTTACATTCAGGGTAACTATTGAAAGGTATGAATTTAGTGCCATTGTATTACCTGTAAGGTGACTGTTAACTGTCTGTTGTCTGTGTTCGTTTCTGCTCTTTGCTGCTTTTAGGTTCTCTCTTTGCTTAGAGGACCCCTCTCAATATTTCTTGGAGGGCTGGTTTCGTGTTTGCAAATTCCTTTAGTTTTTGTTTGTTCTGGAAGCTTTTTATCTCTCCTTCTATTTTCAATGATAGCCTAGCTGGATATAGTATTCTTGGCTGCATATTTTTCTCGTTTAGTGCTCTGAAGATATCTTGCCAGTCCTTTCTGGCCTGCCAGGTCTCTGTGGATAGGTCTGTTGCCAATCTAATGTTTCTACCATTGTAGGTTACATATCTCTTCTCCCGAGCTGCTTTCAGGATTTTCTCTTTGTCTCTGAGACTCGTAAGTTTTACTATTAGATGTCGGGGTGTTGACCTATTATTATTGATTTTGAGAGGGGTTCTCTGTGCCTCCTGGATTTTGATGCCTGTTTCCTTCCTCACATTAGGGAAGTTCTCTGCTATAATTTGCTCCAATATACCTTCTGCCCCTCTCTCTCTCTCTTCTTCTTCTGGGATCCCAATTATTCTAATGTTGTTTCGTCTTATCGTATCGCTTATCTCTCGAATTCTGCCCTCGTGATCCTGTAGTTGTTTCTCTCTCTTTTTCTCAGCCTCTTTATTTTCCATCATTTGGTCTTCTATATCACTGATTCTCTCTTCTGCCTCATTTATCCTAGCATTTAGTGCCCCCATTTTTGATTGCACCTCATCAATAGCCTTTTTGATTTCGATTTGGTTAGATTTTAGTTCTTTTATTTCTCCAGAAAGGGTTTCTCTAATAACTTCCACGCTTTTTTCAAGCCCAGCTAGTATCTTTAAAGTCATGATTCTGAACTCTAGGTCCGACATCGTACTAATGTCCGTATTGAGTAGGTCCCTGGCTGACGGTACTACCTCTTGTTCTTTTTGCTGAGGTGATTTCTTTCGTCTTGTCATTTTGTCCAGAGGAGAAGAGATGAATGAGAGAACAAAATGCTAACAGGTTAACAACGTCCCCAGCAAATATACTCTATACAAATCAGAAAAGACCTGAAACCAGGGGAAAAGAAAGGGAAAGAAAGAAAAAAGGAAGAGAAAAAGAAAAGAAAAAAAAAAGATAAAAACAAAAACAAAACAATACAAAAAAGGCAGAATATGATCAAATATGATCAGGCTAGTGCATAGATCAGTGCCACACACTAGGTTTTGGGCGTATTTTGGTCTGTTAGAAAAAAGTGCCTCCTAAAATTTTAAAGGAAGAAAGACATATATGTACAAAATAAGGATTGATACAATGAAGGGATGGAAGATGACTGTAAAGATGAAAATTATAAAAGATTTTATAAAAGGACTTGGTAAGATAAGTTGTTTGAAAAAAGAAAGAAGATTTAAGAAAAAAAAAGGAAAAAGGGAGAGAATGTGATCAGGCAGGAGACTAGAACAAAGCCATACACTAGTGATTTAGGGTATATTTTGATCTGTTAGAAGAAACTGTACCTCAAAATTTTAAAGAGAGAACAACTAATATATATATGCCAAAAATAAGGGTAATTAGTATGAAGGGATAAAATATGACTCTAAAAATGAAAAATAAAAAATGTTTTTTTTTTAAAAAAAAAGGGATTTATAAGATGTTGGTTGAAAAAGGGAAAAAGAAAAAAAAACAGTCAACAAAAATTAACTTTGATGAAATAATGAATCATGGTAAAAAAAAAAAAAAAGCCATGAATCTATGTGCAGTATTCCCCTAGCGCTGGAGTTCTCCTATTCTCCTTGATCGATCAACTTGGTCTTGACTTGCTGGCTCTTTGTGCTGATCTTCTGGGGGAGGGGCCTGTTGCTGTGGTTTCCAAATGTCTTTGCCGGAGGCGGAATTGCCCCGCCCTTGTAGGTCCGGGCTAAGGAAGCTGCTCCGGTTTGCTCTCAGGAGCTTTTGTTCCCTGCAAGCTCTCAGTACAGCTTTTTTTTTTTTTTTTTTTTTTAAGATTTTAGTTATTTATTCATGAGAGACAGAGGAGCAGAGAGAGAGAGAAGCAGAGGGAGAAGCAGGCTCCCAAGGAGCAGGGAGCCCGATGCGGGACTCGATCCCAGGACCCTGGGATCATGACCTGAGCCGAAGGCAGACGCTTAACCATCTGAGCCACCCAGGCACCCTCTCAGTACAGCTTTGGAGGACCAGGGCAGAAATCGTGGCCTCCCAATCTCCACTCGGAGGAGCTGAGAACTCGGGGCCCCGCTCCTCAGTGTGCCCCCAGAGAAAAGCAGTCACTTCCGTGTCCCCGGTCTCCGGCCGCACTCCGTGCTCACCCGGCCTGTGATCGAGCGTTGCTATCTCTGGCACCCGACCCCGCGCGGAGTCTCCAAACCCAGCAGATCCCTGCAGTGCGTTCCCGCACCGCTCCTCCCCGGGAAGGAAGGGGAGTCTCCCCGGATCTGCTGCTTGTTGGGTCCCTGCTGGGGGAGCCGTGCACCGACTGGGCCGCAGATCACAGTTTATGGCAACCCCGAGCTGAGAGCCCACGACTCTGCTCCGTCTCTGCAGCCGGCTTCCCCGCTCTGATACCTGGGAGCTCTGGCGCACTCAGGCACCCCCGGTCTCTCTGTGACCCCAGGGGTCCTGAGACCACACTGTCCCGGGAGGATTCCATCCCCCGCTTAGCCACTGCAGCGACGTCCCTCCGCCGAGCCAACTTCTAAAAGGTCCGATTTTGTGCTCCGCGGCTCTAGCACTTGCCAGAAGCGGCCGGCGGAGGCCCCTCCCCCGCCGTCTATCCTCCCGAGTATCGCCTCAGATTCACTTCTCCGCATGCCCTACCTTCCAGTAAGTGGTCGCTTCTCTGTTCAGAGAGTTGTTGCTACTCTCCTGTTCGATCTCCTGTTGAGTTCGTAGGTGTTCAGAATGGTTTGATCCCTATTCAGCTGAATTCCTGAGACCAGATGAAATCTAGGTCTCCTACTCCTCCGCCATCTTGCTCCGCCTCCCATATAGTGTTTTTCTTATACTAGTGTGGTGGGTTGAATGATAGCCCCCAGAAAGATATTGTCTGTGCCCTAATTCCCAGAACCTGTACATCACCCTCGTTAGAAAAAGGGTCTTTGCAGATGTTCTTTAATTTAAAAATCTTGAGATGAAGAGATATCCTGGATTATCCAGGTGGGCCCTAAATCCAGTGATAAGTGTCTTTTTAAGAGAGACACACAGAGGAGACAAACAGAAGAGGAGAAGACAAACACACAGAGAAGGCAAAGTGAAGACAGAGGCAGAGATTGGAATGATGTGGCCACAAGCCCCTTAAGGAAGCCAAGGAATACTGACAGCTACCAGAAGTGGCAAGAGGCAAGGGAGGGTTCTCCTCTGGAGCCTTCTGAGGGAGTGAAGCCCTGCCGATATCTTGATTTCGGACTTGTGGCCTCCAGAACTGTGAGAGAGTACATTTCTGTTTTTTTAAGCCACTAAATTTGTGGTATATTGTTATGATAGCTCTAAGATGTCTCCTTGGTAATGGAAGAAGTCAGAGCTAATGATAAAGAATGTGGATTGCAAGCACATAATTAAAGTAAAAAATATAGATAATGTCTCCAAAGGAATAAGTTCAGTAAGAGAAAAGGAAAAAAAAGGAAGAGATGAGACCCAGGTGCTAGGTGTAAGGAATACCTATTATGGTGAAGGATGGGAAGACAAGAATATATCCAAGGATCTGGGAAAAGAACACCCTCATTTTTGTTGAGAGCTGACATAGTACAAAATGGGGATGAAAACAAAGTGTAAATGAGATCAAGTGTATTTAATGGGTTCAAGATACATAAACATTCATTTGAGGAGTTTGCCACCAAAGGAAGAAAAAAACTTGAAAGTATCTGGAAATGACAGTAGTTTCACAGGGATGAGTGGTATATTGGCTTTGGCTTCTTTTGTTTTGGGTTTTCTTTTTCTTTTCCAAAATATCAGAAAAATATGGTTGAAGGAAAAGGAAAAGTTTTCTTTCCTCTCTTCTTATTATTCTGAGTCTGGGACAAATATTGACTAATAATTGAATTGTGATCATTAAAATAATGGATTGTAGGGTGCCTGGGTGGCTCAGTTGGTTAAGCAACTGCCTTCGGCTCTGGTCATGATCCTGGAGTCCCGGGATCGAGTCCCATAGCGGGCTCCCTGCTCGGCGGGGAGTCTGCTTCTCCCTCTGACCCTCCCCCCTCTCATGCTCTCTCTCTCTCTCTCTCATTCTCTCTCTCAAATAAATAAATAAATAAAATCTTTAAAAAATAAAAAAATAAAATAAAATAAAATAATGGATTGTATCAAATCTTTCAAATTTTTGGGATATAGTTGGTACAACTGCTACCTGTAGTTGGAAACAAAGTTAATGTTACAAACAAAAATTAAATGTGTCATTATTTACCAATCCAAAATTAGATATTATTTGCCTATTGTGTTTACAATAGACATTCAGCAGCAGTGAGTTGCATATTTTTTACCTACTGTTTATAATTAGAGTGATACCCATGTAGTACAAATACAGACATAGTGTCCCTTGTTCCTCAAGGCAGAAAATACTAGAAGGATTTGGAAAGGAACTATCATCTCTACCTAGTAATGCAGTTATATAAATACAAAATTTTCTGAATCATAATTTAGTAATTATATATATTAAATTTAACTTTGATAGCAATGCACAATGTCTACTTGAGATTAGTAAAAATAGCTAATATCTTTTAAGTGTTTACTAGTGTGTTAGGCCTTACACAAATTAATTCATTCAATTCCTCATGATAATCCTGTTAGGTAGGTACAATTATCATTCCCATTTTACAGATGAGGAAATTAAAGCACAGAGAGGTCAAGTGTATTACCTAAATCACACAGCTAGCGAGTCTTAAAGCTTCCATCAAACTCAGGGAGTCTAGTTTCAGAGTCTGCACTAGCAACCAGAAAGGTCTAAAATGAAAATCTTAAATGAAAATACAGTAATTTTATTTACTCAAATACAACAGCTATGAATTGATCCAGAGATGGAAATTTTATTAGCTAATATGATCAAGTGACTAAGACATCAGAATTAACATATGCATTGGCTTTAGAATTATATAAAATCGTACATTTTAAGGTGTTTATGATTCATTACTCGTCTCAAAATGCTGACAACTCACCCGACTTTTACCTATAAAGAAGGCAAGAAGAATTTTAAAGGAATAGAACCTCCTTATAACATAATTCATTAAGATATGTATCTGATAAGGGACTAATATCTAAAATATATAAAGAACTCATATGGGGCACCTGAGTGGCTCAGTCCGTTAAGCATCTGCCCCTGGCTCAGGTCATGATCTTAGAGTCTTGGGGCAGAGCCCTGCATCAGGTTCCCTGCTCAGCATGGAGTCTGCTTCTCCCTCTCTGCCCCTCCCCACTGCTTGTGTTCTCTCTTTCTCTCTCTCTCAAATAAATGGATGAAATCTTTAAAAGAAAAAAGGAACTCATACAGGTCAATGGCAAAAAAACAAAAACAAACAGTAGCAAGAACAAACTCCTACAATTCAATAGCAAAAAAACAAACAGACCTGAATAGATATTTTTGCAAAGAAGATATAAAAATGCCCAACAGGTACATGAAAAGATGTCCAACAAGACTAATCATTAGGGAAATGCAAATCAAAACCACCATGAGATATCACCTCATGCCTATTAGAATGGCCATCATGAAAAAGAGAAGAGATAACAAATGCTGGCAAGGATGTAGAAAAAAGGGAAATTTTGTGCACTGCTGGTGGGAATGCAAATTGGTGCAGCCAACTATGGAAAATAATACAGAGGATCCTCAAGAAGTTAAAAACAGATCTACCATATGATCTAACAATTCCACTTCTGGGAATATATCCAAAGGAAACAAAAACACTAACTCAAAAAGATATCTGCACCTCATGTTCATAGAGCATTATTTACAATAGTTAAGATACAGAAACAACCTAAGTGTCTATTGACAGATGAATGGACATAGAAATTGTGGTGTATATACAAAATAGAATATTATTCAGTCATTAAAAAAAATAAAAGGAAATCCTGCCATTTGCAATGATGTGGATGGAACTTGAGGGCATTATGCTAAGTGAGCTAAGTCAGAGAAAGGCAAATACTATATGAACTCATTTATCTGTGGAATCCTTAAAAAAAAAACTTAAAGAGAAAGATCAGATTGGGGGCACTTGGGGGCACTAAATGCTCAGTCAGTTGAACGTCTGCCTTCTGCTCAGGTCATGATCCCAGAGTCCTGGGATCAAGCCCCACACGGGGAGCCTGCTTCTCCCTCTCCCTCTACCTGCAGCTCCCCCTGCTTGTGCTTGATATCTCTCTGTCAAATAAATAAATAAAATCTTTAAAAAAAAAAAAATCAGACTCGTGGTTATCAGAGGTGGGAAATACAGAGAAGGGCAATTGGAGGAAGGTGGTCCAAAGGTACAAAGATAAGTAAGTACTAGAGATGGAACATACAACATGATGCCTACAGCTAATACTGCTGTATGGTACATAGAAAAGTTGTTAAGCAAGGAAATTCTAAGAGTTCCCATTACAAGGAGAATTTTTTTTTTCCCATCTCTTTTTATTGTAACCATATGAGATGATGGATATTAAGTAAATTTGTTGTGGTAATCATTTCACAATATACGTAAGTCAAACATTTAAACTAACCTGAAAATCATAGTTATTTATGTCAATTATATCTCAATAAAATTGTGGGGGAAAAGATGTGTTTAAGAGTGTCCGGGTGGCTCAGTTGGTTAAATGTCTGACTCTTGATCTCAGCTCAGGTTATGATCTCAGGGTTGTGAGTTCAGGCCCCATGTTGGGCTCCATATGGAGCCTACTTAAAAAAAAAAAAAAAGATGTGTTAAATTATACTACAAGTTAAACTACATGCCTCAGTGCTTAGCAATGATACAATATCAGAATTTACTATACAATAAACATATCACTGTGCATAAATCCATCCAAAAACACAGAGATCGATGATCTTGCATATATATTATTTATAATATAATAAATATATTTCTTATGAAAAAATATAATGTACATAGAAAGGCTTCTGCTGTATTTGATGGGATTTAAATTCTGCCAATGGACAGGTATTCGCAGTTCAAGAGACTCACACATTCAGCTACAGATGGAATTTGGCTCAGTGTATTTTAAATAGCATCCTGAGGGATTATCGTCTTTGTAAATGCACAGAATGAGAGCAATTTTAAGTTCATAATTATATCTAGCATGTGGTGATCCATTATCATCCTCTGAAAGCAGGCATGTGCTACTTAGCTTTTAAGAATTATGACAAAACTGATTACAAAATTGTGAACATTAATAGCTTTTATCAAATATTAAAATAATTGCAATTACTAAGATTAATGCCACAGTTAATAACAATTAGCAGTGAAATAAATATTAAAATGGAAATCTTGGAGGAAATATCAGTTTGTCAGACCAAATAGTTGCCAAGTCCTGGTGATTCGGCCCTCATCACCTCTATCACACTCCTGCCTTTCTCCCCATTCCCTCTGCCACCTCTCTCACTTGGGGTCCAGAGCCTCAAAACTGTTCCTCTGGAAAAGTGCACTAACCTCAACTGATTCTCCCAACATACTGCCTACAACCTCTCCCTGCTGCAATCCATTAATACATAACTCCCAGAAAACTCCCAGAGCCACACTGCTCCAAGTTTATCACTCCCCTACAGAGAACCTTCCATGACTTCCCCATTGCTTGCAGAATGAATGCCATGTTCTCCAGTCTATCATACAGGCACTCCATGAACTGGCCCTAGTAGAAATCTCAACCTTGTTTTCCACATTTCCTCTTCCCAGATCCTTCATTCAAAATAACTTTCTCTTTTCTACATGCAGTCTAAGCTTTCCACCTCTAGATCTTTGCTTATAATACCCTGTTACTTACAATGCATTTCCTTCTTGGAGTGCCTGGGTGGCTTAGTGAGTTAAGCATCCGACTCTTGATCTCAGCTCAGGTTTGTTTGTTTGTTTGTTTGCTTAAGATTTTATTTATTTATTTTGAGAGACAAAGAGAGAGAGGGAGAAAGCACAAGCAGGGGAAAGGACAAAGGGAGAGGGAGAAGCAGACTCCCCACTGAGCAGGGAGCCTTGATGCAGGGCTTGATCCCAGGACCCTAAGATCATGACCTGAGCTGAAGGCAGATGCTTAACCCATTGAGCCACCCAGGAGCTCTGTCAGTTCAGGTCTTGATATCAGAGTCGTGAGTTCTACTTCTGCTTTGGGAGCTCCACACTGGACGTGGAACCTACTCAAAAAAAAAAAAAAAAAAAAAGCCTTTCCTTGTCTATCTCTGAAGTCCCTCTCTGTATAAACTCAACTCAGATTTGACCTTCTCTTTGAAGACATCTTTGTTCTCACCATACACTACTCATAGCATTTTATATCTACATTTCCTACAAAATTTTGCCACTTGCTATCTTGTCTTATAGTTATTTACCTACATCTGTAATCTATCCCATAGAGAAGGAATTTTATCTGATTCATACATTCACTGCACAAACAGTTATTGAGCAACAACTATCTGCCAAATACAGTTCTTGGTGCTGAGAACACTATGACGAATAAGAAAGACATGATACTTGTCCTTGTGGAGCTTAGAGATGAGTACTATGAAAAAACAAAAATAGGATAATTGGACAGTGAGTAACTGGGGAGGGACAATGACTATTTTGAACAGGAGAATGGAAAGCAGAGACCTGAAAAGGGAGAACATCCAGCTGCAAAGATCTGCAAAGAAAAATACAAGTGTGGAGTCTCTGAGGCATATCTGAGAAACCAAAAGAGAGTCAATTCAGTGGAACTATGAACTATGAGGAAAAAGGGGAAGAGTGGTGGAGTTGAGAAGAGGGATGGGCAGGGGCCAAGTCCCAGAGGCCATGGAGAGGAGCTGGGGTTTTATTCAAAGTGCCACCAGAAGTCAATGGCAGATTGAAATGGAGGAGTGATAGGATCTGGTTTACATGTTTTAGTTGTCACTTCCATTCAACCTATGTGCAAGATTGTGTGCAGGCAAGAAGGGAAACAGAAAACCCAGTCTCTGGCTTGACCTACGGTTATGTCGATAGAAACAGGGATAGACAGAGGTGGTCAGATTCAAGGTATGTTTCAGACACCCAACTGTCATTGAACTTGTCAACAAATTAAAGGCAGAGAATGAGAAAAAGAGGAGAATCAAGAACTCCTCCAAAGCTTTTGCCCTGATCAAAAGGATAGGTGAAAGTCCATTAATGGAGATCATGAAGGCTAGAAGAGGAGCACGGTTAGGGGTACTGGAAAGTTCCTTTGGACATGTGGATTCTTAGAGACCTACTAAATACTCCACCTGAAGACATTACACAGGCAATTAGATACAAAAGTCAGGAGGTCAGGGGAGAGGTCTGAGCTAAAGGTACAAATTTGATAGGAGAATTTAGATGTTTTTAAAGGAAAACAGATGAGAACACTAAAGACAGATAATAAACAAAGAAGAAAAGTGGGGTGCTACAACATTTAAAGAAGAGAATTCAACAAAGGAGACTGAAAAGTGGCCAGTGAGGTGGCAATTACAGGAAGAGAGAGGTCACAGAGGCCAAATGAGAAAAGCAGTTCAGGGAGGAGGGAGTAGTCAACTGGAGAGAATGCTAAGATGTTAGATAAGCTAATCAGAAAGAGACCATTAGCAGTACCCACCCTCCTTAAAGCTAGCAAGGGGGCACTTAGCAGGTGTCACTCTGGCACTCCTCCAGCTGGCCGTGGGGCAGGGACTCCTCAAGGCCAAAACAGATCCCATAAAAAATCTGCATCCTTCTAGATGACATATGCATACCCAGAACCCCAGAACTCCCTGCCTATATAGTCTCAAGCCCACCTTCAAGGCCTGCCTGGGCCCTTCCCCAGGTCTATTCTGAGAGCTAACTGAACCAGTGTGTGCACTCATTGGCCCAAGGGGTAGCCAAGGGATGACTGATTGCATGGGGTGAGGTCAGAGCTGTGATTCATGAACTGAGGAGTCCATTCTTATGCATGCAAGGTCATTTAAAGTATGTGTTCATTTCCTAGGGCTTCCAAAACAAGTTACCAGAAATTTGGTGACCTACAATAGAAATTTATCCTCTCACTGTGCTGGGAGCCCGAAGTCCAAAATCAAGGTGTCAACAGAGTTGGTTTCTTCCAAAAGCAGAAGGAGATATGTTTCTTCTGAAGACTTCACAAAGTCTTCCGCGCCTATCTCCCAGCTTTTGCAGGCTGCCAGAAATCCTCAGCATACCTTAGCTTGTAGCCGCATAACCCCAATCTCTGCCTTGTCTTCACATGACCTTCTCCTCCGTGTCACTGAATCACTATATAAAATCTCCCTCCTTTCTCCTTTCCAATCATTGGATTTAGGGACCACCTGAATCCAGAATAACCTCATCTCAAGATCCTTAACTAAATCACATCTACAAAGACCCTATTTTCAAGTAAGGTCACATTCACAGGTACCAGAGATTAAGACCTGGACATATCATTTGGAGGGGCATTAATCAAATCATGAAAAGGTGTGAGATATGGTCAGGAAGAAAAGGATGGGCTTGTAGGCCAGGTGTCAGGGGACAGTTGTCTCTATGTTGCCACATTCCACCAGGACTGAAGAGTCTGAGAATTTGAAATTCAAACTCGATCTTCTAGGTCTTTATAAAGTTATATTTGTCAAGATAAAAGAATGGAACATATTTTTTTAAACAATCTGTAAGCTTGATTTATAACTTCTTTGTTATATGGTTTAGAGACTGCCATTTGAATGCTTGCCCTGTGCCTTGCAAAAGTTAGGGGTGGGTCTGACCATTGGAAAATATGAAGGTCATCAGTGACCTGAATGACAGAAGCCTGACTGGAGTGGGTTAGTGAAAGGAGGTGAGGTGAGAAAGTATAGAGTGTGAGCAGAGACTAACTACTCTCTCAAGTAAGTTGACTGTGAAAAAGAAGAGAAACTGGGGGATGCCTTGTTAAACGTCTGCTTTCGGCTCATGTCATGATCCCAGGGTCCTGGGATCAAGTCCTGTGTGGAGCTCCTTGCCCAGCAGGGAGCTTACTTCTCCCTCCCCAATGCTTGTATGCACTCTCTCTTTCTCTCTCTCTCTCAGACAAATAAAATATTTTTAAAAAAATAAAAATACCTTGTTTGGGGGGTGGAGGGATGGGGTAACCGGGTGATGGACATTAAGGAGGGCATGTGATGTAATGAGCACTGGGTATTATACAGCTGATGAATCACAGACCTGTACCTCTGAAACCAATAATACATTATATGTTAATTAATTGAATTTAAATAAAAAATTTAAAAAAAATAAAAATAAAAAAATTTTTAAACAGGAAGTTAGTGGAAAAGGGGTGTGGAGAGTAGGGTTTTTTTTGTTTTGTTTTAAGACAGGAAATATGTTTACATGTTTATATACTGATGGGGACAATCCAGTAGAGGGGGAGATATTAGCAATGGAGGAGAGAGAAAGAAAAATCGCAGTCTTTGAGCAGGTGAAAGCATGTGGCTCCTCTAACACAAGAGGATGGCCTCAGACATGTGTATAGAAAGTTCATTTACTAGAACAGAAGTTAATGGAGAGTGCATGTGCTCAGATACAGACAGGTAGACTTGGAGGTAAAATGAGTAAGTTCTCATCCCACTCAAGAGAGTGGGATCTAATCAGAGCTGAAGTTCTGACAGGCAACTATGACAGAGGGAGAAGGGGTCAAGGGAGGTGAGAGATTTTAAGGAAGTCATTATAGTGATGGATCTCAGGATCTAGACTGGACAAGGAATTTACCTTGAGGTAAATTTACCTTGAGGCCCTTGAGGCCCTTGAGGCCATGAGGACGGAGTAGACAGTGAGTGGGGATGGGGCCACAGGAGGGTGATAATGAGGTGAGAGTGGGAATCTACTACCTCAACATCGAAGTCATACAGGAATGGTTTGGCTGATGATCAGAGTTTGATATTAAGCTTTTGTGATGAAATAACAATTATTGTCAGCACTTTATATCCTTAGACCTAAACTTCAGAGATATGATCTCATTATCATCATCACCCAGCTGAGAGGAAGCAAAGTGGGTAATGCGCATTGCTGAATTCCACTGTGTTCTAAAATCCACCAGCGGGTATCATGTGGCTTCTGTGAAATCATGCTGTTTAAAGGTTGGCAGAAGAATGAGAGAAAGTAGAAACTCTGTGTACATTTGCCCACAGGAGCCTAGCTGAAGAGGTAAATAGGGGCTGGACTCCAGCCCAAGTTCCACACACCGTATCCTGCAGGGAGTGCCCAGAAGGAAGGGCTAGCACTGTAGGGGATAGTGGTAGCCTGTTAATAGAAATTCTTTGAACTTCTTGAAGACTTTCTATCCAACCCAATGAGAAAAATGTAGTAACAGAAGTGACCAGAGAAAATAATACACCTGGACTTCAGCTTAAAGGTTGGCCTTTAACACACAAGACCCAGTACAACTCACTTCTTGCAGACTGATGAACTGGAGAAGTTCAACCTTATGGTATCTAGAAGACTCAGAAAAGTAGGACTTTTGAACGCCAGAGTTGACTTCCCTCCAGTCACCTCTCAATCCAACTGAGCACAGCCATGTCCTTTATCAGCAATGTAAATGTCTATTTTACCAAATATCTATGTCTCAGAGCCTTTGCAATGGAAGATAGTTCATACCTCTTATAATATCCCCTATAGGATGAAAAGAGAGAATAACAGAAATAAAAAATGAAAGATACTATGACCAGAAGGATATTGATCATATTTCCACTTTCTAAAAATGTTTCACAGTAGTGGCCATCCAGGGAGTCATGAAATATATGTACTTAGACATATATCTGGTTTCCATTTATTTCCCCCCACCTCTTCTTGTGGAGTCTCAGGGAAAAAGTTAGTACTTCATAAGGCAAAAGAGAATTTGTCCAGTATCTCCTGGGAATATCTGTGCTTTTCAAATTTGGGGCAAGAACAGTGGCATCTACTAGCTCAGAAATTCCCTAGAGCCCTGACACCACAGAGATGTGAAAAAGAGGGAGGTAAGGGGGTTTAAGCTCCTCTGCCATTTTTCATAGGATTATATACCTTTGGCATAGCCCCAAGGGTCAGACTGGGTCTTTGGTTGATATCACTGTGAGTCAGGCCACAGCAAGACAAGATGTACATGGACATATATTCAAATTATTCCATGCATTCATATTCAAATTATCAATCAAAGCACTAGTCACACTTTGTTTTATACAAAATGAAATGATACTTCTACGGTTTTTTCTCTCTGTAAAATGCCACCTATACAGGCTCACCTTTTAGTAGCATGCCAAGAGATACTGGTTAAGAATCACACATTGCTGAGAATTGGTGCTGCTCCAAATCCATGACCTCTGATTGCAGCTGAGCCCCCAGCTCCTGCTGTCTTTCTCATGTTACTATTCAGCTTCCTTCTACACTTCTCTCAGCAGCTAATCCAAAGCTCTACTTTTCCCAAACCTTCTTTCCCTTCACTTTCAGCCAATTGCTTCATTTTCTACATAGGAAAAAAAAAAAAAGAAATCCCATAAATATTCCTTCCATGTCCCACTGTTATCTATTCTCACCCCCATTCTTCCTTCTTTCTTGAAGCACTAGAAGTATCCTTCTTACAGCCTGAGTTGATCTCATCTCCTTCATTCTAGAGAAGATTGAGTCCTTCCAGGCTACTTAGGGTTAAAGAGAAAATGATGGGATAATTTCCATAATTCTCTCCTCTACTACATCTCCTACCTCTCCCTCTCTACTGGCTCTGTCCCTTCAGCAGATAAATATTCAAGTCTCCCACCTTCTCCCAATCCATTCAGGTACCTCCAATAGAGAAAATTCTTCCACTCCAGAGTTTGTAGACTAGGGTCCATGGTCTTCAGAAGCTTCCTGAAATTCTATTTAATATTGTGTTACTGCATATGCACATTTTTTTGCATTTTTATAGAAAAAGTGCTGGTGATTTTCCTCGAAGTCTTAAATAGGCTGGTAACCCAAAAATGGTAATGAGACACTCGAGACCTCTCTAAAATGAAGATCTGCTTGTGTCACTCCCCCAATTAAAATACTTCAGTAACATCCCATTAGCTTCATGTTACAATCCAAACACTTTGGCATAGCCTGATCTGACACCTGCTGGCCTCTTTTGAGCATTTTTGATGTGTCCAGGCTTCACCACTAGTGAACTGGAGAACCAGAATTCACACATCTCTTTGAATTCAAAACCCATGTCTTAAGCAAAGTGACTTACAGAAAATGGCTTCTATTTGTTTAAAGTCACCTCCTTTAGGGGATGGACCAATTCTTCAGAAATAAATGAAAGGCATTTTCACAGCTTTATTTAGGGTGGGGACTCTACTTTTGTCCTATCTCCAGGAAGGACAAGCAGGCTGTTTTGTGTTTCTAAGTATCAGTCTAATGGATTTTCAAATTCTTTTTAATGAGCCCTCAAACTCTGTTTTAGAAAAAGATGGGGGTTTTAATCCCACTTTAAGGCATTAAAAGAAAAAATCTCTTGCATAGAATTAAATAGAGAGACAGAAAGAGGAAGGAGGAAGGGATAAAGAGAAAAATGAGTACAAAAAACAGCCGGAGAAATTGAAGATCAGTGCATTGTATCAATGTCAACATCCCAGTTGTGATATTATATAGTCGTTTTGCAAGAAGTTACCATTGGGGAAAACCGGGGAAACAGTACAAAGAATCTTCTTCTGCTATATATTTCAACTATATATCCAATGTGAATAATTATCTCAAAATAAAACATTTAATTTAAAAAACCAACACCAACACCCAGGGTAGTTCCCAAGGGATGAAAATGGAAATAGTGTTTTCAGTTTCTCCACAGAGCACAGGCTTGAACCTGCTCTCACACTGCACCTGTGATGTAGTGGAACCTCAGGGAGAATCACTCTATGAGGTGTCTGAAATGACTGGGCACCAAGATATGCGTCCTTGGGCACCTGGGCATGAAGCCCCTGCACTATAGAGATTTACTTGGTTTTCCTGGTTTGAGGATGTGTCTACTTCAGACTAAAAGCTGATGTGAGGGTAAAAGGTATACAGGAATTCACTACACTATTTTTTTTTTTACAACAGGGATAGGTTGACCAGTATCCCCCCAAGAAATCATGTCTGCCAGAAACTCAGCATATGAAGTTATTTGGAAATAGTCTTTGCAGATGTAATTAAATTGAGGATCCCAAGATGAGATCATTCTGGATTTAGAGTAGGCCCTAAATCCAAGGACTGGTATCCTTCTAAGAAGAGGAGAGTACATAGAGAGACACAGAGAGCAGGCATATGAAGGCATGGAGGCAGAGACTGGGGTTACATAACCACAGATCAAGAAACACCACAAGCCACTAGAAGCTGGAAGAAGCAAGGAAGGATTTTCCTCTCAAGCCTTCAAGGGAGCATGGCTCTGCTGACACCTTGATTTTGGACTTCTGGCCTCCAAAACTGTGAAAGAATAAATTTCTGTGTTTGTAAGCTGCCAAGTTTGTTGTAATTTGTTACAGCAGCCCAAGAAACAAATACAGCAACTCTTTCATAAATCTAAAATTATTCTGAAATAGAAAGCTTATTAAAAAAAAAAAAAACTGGTGTGAGGTCTGATAGGTCATCAGCAACAACACAGAGCCTACCCTGCAGAGAAAAAAGGCAGGAGCAGAAGGAAATCTTTGACTGTCGGGGTGGGGCGCAAATAAGACAGAGGTAGAACCTGACCTGAATACAAAGGCCCTGAAAAGAATATCTGAGATGTCACAAGGACACTGCTGCTCCCAGAAGCAGTGGAACTGGATCATTTAAGCCACTGGGACTGGAATCCAAGGGACCGCTAAAAACTCAGGAGGTAGAAGAGGTTTTGGCAGCAGGAGATGCTAACATTTATGTATGCCTATCCCATGTAGGGTTTGTACAATTTACCTATGATATAGAAATATTCTGGAGGGTCTACAAGAATGCTATGTAGCCCTATGAGGGACTGATTGGAAGTAGGGTCTTTGTGGTCCAGAAATAACTAAACTGAGCTGGGGTTCAGGACAGAACTCCAGATAAATTATTTCCTTAAACAGTTGACATGGCAAAATCAGCAGAAAGGCAGCTGTAGGATCAAGACCTATGGGGTCGGGGAAAGTGATGGGAATAAAGAAGAGTTTGGTAGTACCTTTTCTGTGTGGTTAGGATACAGAACTATATGAATTTCAGACATTCAGGGCTGCAGCTCAAATCCTAGGACTGTGAGGAGACATAGGACTTTGAGTCTCTCTGTAGTTTGGTCCCCTCAAATGCAAATGCTCTGATCCTTGTAACATAACTTTTCTTCATTGACAAAACAATTCCCTCACCTTGTTCATATTCTGTCTCAAGTGATGGAATAAGAGACTTTATAAATGAGAAAGAAGGAACGATCCTGTACCGTTTGAAAGGAGCACGGTGTGAATTGCACATTTTGCAATACTTCACTCTCTTCTCACACACACACTATCAAAAAATAATATTATTGGCCTAAATTGATAACAAATTTATCTAATCTTTAAAATAACTGCAGAAGGAAAAAAATACACTTCCAGAATTAACCTTATCCTACTCATAACCCAGGCTCTCTACTGAGGAGGTCATTTTCATTTGTAAATCATCTCTATTTATGGAATGTTCCCAATAAAGAAATGTGTCTCTTACTCCCTGGTGCTGATTCTGAACTCCATGAAAGCAGAGAGTGAATCTTATTCTTAATGACTAGATCCAGACTCTTAAAGAGGTCTACAAACTTCTGAAAGTATGTATGAATTTTTGAAAGAATGTTCATTTTTCCAGCAAGAGGGTCTGTAATTTTCATCATATCCTCAAAGATTTTTTTAAGATTTTTTATTTTATTTATTTATTTGAGAGGGAGCACAAGAGGCGGTAGGGTCAGAGGAAGAAGCAGACTCCCTGCCGAGGAGGGAGCCTGATGCGGGACTTGATCCCAGGACTCTGGGAGCATGACCTGAGCTGAAGGCAGTTGCTTAACCAACTGAGCCACCCAGGCGCCCCATATCCTCAAAGATTTTAAACCAAACACTCAAGCAGTTTGGAACCACATACTACAAACTTAATTAATGTTTGCTGAACAAACTAATCACTTTATTTATATATTCTGGCAATGCCCTCAGGTCAAAGAACCACCAGAAACAAACCTAAGGCTGAACAAGTTGGGTTTATTCCTTGATGCAGGGGGCGGGGAATATACCCCATGGGGAATCATGTGGTGTCTCAGTAAGAATGGTAGAAAGTACCAATTACAGGATTTGGACTTTGAATAGGCAACTCGGGGAAGAGTATATGATCAAGGATCTTGATCAATCTTATCAATCCTATCTAGCACAAAGATAAAGCTGTAATTAGTAAAGAAATAACAGCCACTCACTTTTTCCCTTTCTCAGTTCCTAAAGTGGAAAGGTTTTCTGCAATGTAAAGTAACTCAGTAAAAATGTTGATAAAATTTAAAATTTTATTGGGTTAAATATTGCTGCTGGAATCTAAGGTAGAGAATTATATCTATGATAAACTATACATCAGATTTCGTATGCACATACTGAATTTACATTCCCACAATAAGGCACCTTAGTCAGTATTTCTTCTTGTGCGTTTCACAAATAGTTTTCTACAGAAGGTGCACCAAGAAGTAGTTTCACTCAAGGCTAGGCATTTTATGAGTGCACAATTTAAAAAATTTTAAGGCCATAGGAGATGGCCTAATTATACATATAATTATACTAATTATATATACGCATCTAATTATACATATCTTTAAAAGACTTCTTTTTTCAAACTAATGGCCAATGGCTAAGTGTATTCTGGGAAGTCCATGAATTTATATGCTTATATTTTCATTCTGTAATAATCTAAAGAACAACAATAGTATAAACATATATGGGATGACTATCTCATCACCAAGGAATATACCAGGTGATGTCTGTCCCTGTGTATATCTAAAAGTAGAATCTTCTTTGTTCCAGGTAATACCAGATGACTCACAGGATACTAGGATATTGAACCAGTATTAGTTGGATCAGAGGAAAATGGCTGGGAAAACTGAGTTCATGGCAAAGCATATAAGCACACAATAATTCAGGGACAAGAAAGTCAACAGAACCTACATTTAGCACAGGGAATAGCAGACTGTAGGTACCTCACAAAATAAGATTGGAGGGAAGAGGGGGAAGATATTTACTAGGATGTGAACAGTGATGGTGGTGGGTGGTGGCACTAATTAAAGACTACTTTTTCAATTATTTTATCCTTCTCAACAGGGCTGAAACTTTCTTTAATAATCATGTATGTTTTAAAATAAAAATATTTTTTAAAAATTTTATATTGTTCAATATAATGCTATTGATAGTAATTTTTAAATTATTTGAGGTGCCTAATGCTTTATAAAATACTATGAGTCTTCCAGTTTCTAGTCTGACATGTAAAGAGCTTTGACACTGTAACTTCCACTCTCACCTCTGCAAAATGCTGAACAAACTAAAAATCAGCATCTCTGTTTCATGATCTCTGGGATCATAACCTGAGCTGAAGGCAGACATTTAACCGACTGAGCCGGCCACCCAGGTGCCCCAAAAAGGAACCATCTTAAATAAACCCAGAGCACTTTATCATCCTTAAAACTGCCTGCCCCCAGGAAAACTAATATGTGTCAGTTGCTTTCCTATATGCCAGCAATGAACAATTGGAATTTGAAAATAAAAACACATCATTTACTCTAGCAACAAAAGAGGAATACTTAAGTATAAATCTAACAAAATATGCCCAAGATCTACATGAGGAAAACAACAAACCTGATGAATGAAATAAAAAAACATCTAAATAAATAGACGGGGTGCCTGGCTGATTCAGTTGGTGGAGCATGTGACTTGTGACTCTTGATCTCAGGGCTGTGAGTTCAAAACCCCTGTTGGGCATAGAGATTACTAAAAAAAGAGAGAGAGAGAGAGAGAGAGATTCCGTATTTGTGAATAGGACACCTTAATGTTATTAAGATCTCAGCTCTTCCCATTTTGATGTATAGATTCAATGCAACCCCAGCAAAATCCCAGCTAGTTATTTTGTCCATACTGACAAAGTGATTCTAAGGCTCATATGGAAAAGTAAGACTCAGAATACCAACACAATACTGAAGAAGAACAAAGTTGGAGGACTGATACTACCTGGCTATATGATTTACCATAAAGCTACTGTAATCAAAACAGTATGGTATCAGTTAAAAAATGGACAAATATTCTGTTCAATGGAACAGAACAGAGAGCACAGAAATAGACCCACACAAATATAGTCAACCGATCTTTGACTACTACAAACCTACTACAAAGGAGTAAAGGCAATTCAATGGAGAAAAGACAGTTGTATTAGTTTGCTAGAGCTGCTAAAACAAAATATCATGGACTGGGTAGCTTAAAGAACAGATTTCTTTTTCTCCCAGTTCTAGATGTTAGATGTACAAGACCAAAGTGTTGATGGGTCTGGTGTCTTTTGAGGCCTCTTTCCTTGGCTTGCAGATGGCCACTTTCTCACTATGTCCTCATATGGTCACATCTTGGTCTATGTACGTGTCTGGTGTATCTAACTTCCTCTTTTATAAGGATACCAGTCATATGGGATTAGGACCCACCCTAAAAACCCATTTTAACTTAATTACCTCTTAAAAGGCCCTATCTTGGGGCGCCTGGCTAGCTCAGTCAGAAGAGCACATGACTCTCGATCTCAGGGTCATGAGTTCGAGCCCCACATTGGATGTAGAGATTACTTAAATAAAAACTTTTTAAAAAATGTTTTAAAAAGGGGTGCCTGTGTGGCTCAGTTGTTAAGTGCCTGCCTTTGGCTCAAGTCCTGATCCCAGGGTCCTGGGATCGAGCCCCTCATCGGGCTTCCTGCTCAGGAGGAAGCCTGATTCTCCCTCTCCCTCTCCCTTTGCTTGTGTTCCCTCTCTCTCTGTGTCTCTCTCTGTCAAATAAATAAATAAGAATCTTTAAAAAAAATGTTCTAAAAAAAGTATCCCTTAAAAAAAAGGCCCTATCTCTAGATTCAGTCACATTCTAAAGTACTGGGGATTAGGGCTTCAACATATGAATTGTGGGGGGTGCACAATTCAGCCTATAACACTAGTCTTTTCAACAAATGGTGCTGGAACAGTTGGACATCCACATGCCAAAAAGAAAAAACAAAGAAAAGAAAGAATCTAGACACAAGCTTTGCAACTTACCAAAACTTAATTCAAAAGAGATCCTAGACCTAAATGTAAAATACAAAACTATAAAATTTCTAGAAGATAACATCAAAGAAAATCTAGGTGACCTTCAATTTGGCAATGAGTTATCAGATACAACATCAAAAGCAGAATTCATGAGAGAAGTAATTGATAAACTCAAATTCATTAAAAGGGAAAATCTTGTTTCCTGTGAAAGACACTGTTAAAAGAATGAAAAGCCACAGATCTTTGTAAAACACATCTGATAAAGTATTTATATCCCAAATATATAAAGAACTGTTAAAAATCAGCAATAAGATATAAACATAAAACCTGACTTAAAAGTAAGCAAAATATCTGGGACAGACATCTCAACAAAGATATACAGAAGACAGGGGCGCCTGAGTGGCTCAGTTGGTTAAGTGTCTGCCTTCAGCTCAGGTCATGATCCTAGGATCAAACCCTGCATCAGGATCCCTGCTCAGTAGGAACCTGCTTCTCCCTCTGCCTCTGCCACTCCCCCTGCTTGTGTTCTCTTTATCGCTCACTCTGTCTCAAATAAATAAATAAAATCTTAACAAAAAAAAAAAGACATACAGAAGGCAAAGAAGCACAGGAAAAGCACGTTATTAGGGAATTAAAAATTAAAACAATGAGAAATCATTACACACCTATTTGAATGGCGAAAGTTCAAAAAAAAAAAAAACAACATCAAATGCTGGCAAGAATGTGGAGGAAAATGAACCCTCCTTATTGCTGGTGGGAATGAAAAATGGTACAGCAACTTTGGAAGAAAACCCAATAGTTTCCTCCAAAGCTAAACATACTCTTACCATAAAATCCAGCAATCACTGGATGGTATTTATACAAATGAGCTGAAGATGTATATCCACACAAAAAAGTTCACACACAAATGCTTATAGCAACTTTATTCATAATTCCAAAACTTGGAAGCAACCAAGATGTCCTTCAGTAGGTGAATGGATAAACAAACTGTGGCACATCCATAGACTGGAATATAACTGAGCAATAAAAAGAAATGAGCTATCAAGCCATGAAAAGACATGGAGGAGCCTTAAATGCATTTTCTAAGAAGCCTGTCTGAAAAGGCTAAATACTGCATGATTTTAATTATATGGTATTCCAGGGGTAGCTGACTGGTTCAGTTGGTGGAGCATTTGACTCTTGATCTCAGGATAATGAGTTCAAGCCCCACACTGGGCAGAGAGCTTACTTAAAAACAAATAAATAAATAAATAAATAAATGGTATTCTAGAAAAAGCAAAATTGTAGAGACAGGAAAAAGATCAGTGATTGCGGGCCACCTGGGTAGCTCAATCTGTTAAGCGTCTGCCTTCTCCTCAGGTCATGATCTCCAGATCCTAGAATCACACCCGCATCAGGCTCCCTGCTCAGTGGGGAGTCAGCTTCTCCCTCTCCCTCTGCCTCTCCCCTTTGCTTGTGCTCTCTCTCTCCCTCAAATGAATAATGAATAAATAACATCTTAAAAAAAAAAAAAAAAGATCAGTGATTGCCAAAGGTTGTGTGAATAGGTGGAGCACAGAAGATTTTTAGGACAATGAAATTATTCTATAAGACATCATAATGCTAGATACATGACATTATCCATTTGTCAAAACCCATGGAATTGTACAACACTGCTATGAACTAAATTGTGACCTCCAAAATTCATATGTTGAAGCCCTAGCCCCCAATATGACCATTTTTGGAGATAGGGCACCTAAGGAGATAATCAAGGTTAAATGAAGTTATACGGGTAGTGCACTGATATGATAGGATTAGTGTACTTAGAAGAGACACCAGGGGCGCATTCTTTCTCTCTCGTTCTCTCTCTCCCCGCCGCCACTTTCTCTGTGACTCTACCTATCTAGCTGTCTCTGTCTCTATGCTTGAGCACACAGGAAAGGCCATGTGGGCACAGAGTGAGAAGGTGACTGTTTACAAGCCAGGAAAGGAGCTCTCCCCAGAAACTGAATCCTACTGGACCTTGATCTTAGACTTTCAGCCTCCAGAACTGTAAGCAAATAAATTTCTGTTGTTTTAACCATCAAGCCATCCATCTGTCATATTTTGTTAAGGAAACCCAAGCAGACTAATAAAAAAATAATAATAGTAAAAACTCATTGAGGGGTTGGGGATATATGAGAATCCTGTACTGTTTGCTCTATTTTTCTGTAAACCCAACAGCCGCTGGTGAAAAAAAAAATGTATTAATTAAAAAAACATTTTAAGAGAGAACTTTTAGGGCTTTTACTATACAGCATGTGTTTGATAAAGATTAGAATCTGACCATGCTCTCTAGCTATAAATATATTACCACAAATTGAGTTATTTGTTGTGTATGTTCATCAAAAGTTTTTATCTTTTCGGTCTTTTTTTTATTATTTTTTAAAAGATTTTATTTCTTTATTTTTGGGGGCGAGAGAGTGAGCATGAGCAGGGGTGGGGTGGGGGGAGGGGAGGGGCAGAGAAATAAGTAGACTCCCCACTGAGCAGGGAGCCCAATGCAGGACTCAATCCCAAGACCCCTGGATCATGCCCCAAGCAGAAGGCAGATGCTTAACCAACTGAGCTACCCGGGCGCCCTATTGTTTTGGTCTTTAATGAAAATATAACTTTGCTGACAAGGAAGAAACTGCTAAAATATTTACGTTTGACTTTTTTTTTCAAGTTTTTAATTAAATTCGAGTTAGTTAACATATAGCATAATCTTGGTTTCAGGAGTAGAACTTAGTGATTCATTACTTACATGTAACACCCAGTGCTCAACATATTAGCATCAGTCAGGGTTCAGTCTGAAAAACAGAACCACAGCCCCTCTACCCCCCACCCCATAACAAAGAACTATCCAGTCCAAATCCTGTGAGTTTCTTAATTTCCAAACATAACATTTTTGGACCAGATAATTCTGTGTGTGTGTTGGGCAGGGTGAGGCATGCTGACTTGCCCATTGCAGGATATTTAGCCATATATCTAAATTCTGCCAACAGGATGCCAACAGCAACCCTCATTCCTGCACCACTATTCCTCCCACTCCCCCATTCCCATCAAGATCATCAAAAATGTCTCCAGAGATCACCAAATGTCCCATGGGGTTCAAAATTGCTCACCGTTGAGAACCATTTTTGTGAAGGGATTTGACACAGGGATTGTAAGAGCTGGTTAAGCAGGCTCCGTAAAGGCTACTGTCCCCAAAGCTGATGAAGGAGGTTTAAGTCCACAGGGCAGGCAGTCAGGAAGGGAAGATGGATGTATAATGGGGACAAGCAAGAACAAACTGAACACACATCTGGTGAAGAGTCAGAGAAACTGAAAGAGGAGCGGGGAAAGGTGGAGTGGTTACAGCTGCAAGCATCTGAACTAGCAGATAAGTGGCCAAGTGTGTAAGCTACGAAGTGGTTACTGCTTCATTTCCATGCTACTAATCTTGCACAAGAATATCTCTTGTGGCCTACCCTAACTGGAAATTCACAGGAAAGGAAATTCTGGGAAATGTAGTTCAGCCCAGTCAACACATTACAAAGCCATCACAAAAACAGTCTCGCTTTAATGTTATAAAATGGTGTTCAAAGCTAATCAAGTAAATCTCATCATAGATTTTATTTATTTTCAAATGATCTTCAAAGAAAAATACAGAAATACTCCAGTGAATCTGCAGGGACCTTCAACAAACTATACATTTTCTACAAAATATCAATTCTGTTTAGTTTATAATCAAATTCTGTTGCATACATTACCTGCACTGTGGCCATATATAAATCCGACTTTTAAAATCAATTGAAAACTCAGTATAATACGTGTGGAATATTTACAATCTATAGTTGCAGAGACTAGATGTTAATGACGAGGAGGACTCTTATCAAAACATAATCTAAGGGGCGCCTGGGTGGCTCAGTCGGTTAAGCGTCTGCCTTCGGCTCAGGTCATGATCCTGGAGTCCTGGGATCAAGCCCCGCATCAGGCTCCCTGCTCGGCTGGGAGTCTGCTTCTCCTTCTGCCTGCCACTCCCCCTGCTTGTGTTCCCTCTCTCGCTGTCTGTCTCTGTCAAATAAATAAATAAAATCTTAAAAAAAAAACATAATCAAAATAAACCTCCCATTTGCTCCCATCCTCCCACCTCTCTGCTAAGTATCTAACTTTATCCCATCAAGGTAATTTTGAATGACCCATATTTACATAATGCATCTTCTATCGATTTTTTCATTGCCTGCTAATCAGTTTAGAATCCATCTGCCCGAGTCTGAAGGTGTCCTTGCTGGGGCTGGTTACAGACTCTTCCTTGTGAATGATCATGTAGATTAGGAAAGATGAAGTGTGTCCTCTATCTGATATATAAAATTTTGTACTGGAAAACAACTTAGAGGATATTTTCATACTAGTTCAATAAAGTCTTTGTGAAGGTGTCCTTATCTGAATCAGACATGGACTGGGAACTCCTGACTCACATTGGGTGGACACCCATGGGGTTAACAGTGCCTCCTCTAAAATCCTATGAGCCAAATATTCCTGCCCTCCTGTTACCCTGGAGCCTTAGGGGTTCTGCCCACCAGAAGGATGTGTTCTGACCAGCAACATATTTTATAATGATATGGATCCATCTCTATCAAGATCATATCCCTTATCTATCTGCCAGTGAGACTGTAAACTTTCACATAAAAGTATAAAAAGAATTCCAAATGTACATGTCCTCATTTTAACTGCTGGAAGGAAATCATTTCTCAAGAATTTCCAGGAAAATCAGGGGTGCTTTCACTAGCCAATGGGTCAGTCCTGATTTATGGTTAACCACTATAAATGGCCAGGCCAAGAACCCATAGCCTCAAGCCTCAATAGTCTCTCAGAGGCATCACTCTGAGATGGAACTCTTCTCCCAACAGCAGCGCCCAAAACTAGGTTATCATTCTTTTTTTTTTTAAGATTTATTTATTTGAGAGAGACAGAGTATGTGTACAGGAGGGAAGGGCAGAGAGAGTCTCAAGCAGACTCCATGCTGAGCACGGAGCCCAACGCAGGGCTCAATCTCACAACCCTGAGATCACGACCTGAGCTGAAACCAAGAGTCAGCTGTTCAAACGACTTTGCCACCCAGGCACCCCGGTAATCATTCTATTGTGGGTAGAACCAAAACACCACTGCTCACAAGAGATGGCACTAATGCTTATGCAACACATAGAAACCATTCTTTCTGTATTACACTCAGATAAACTTGCCCATGTTCTCTATAATCTAAGACTTCCATTGTGGTCCTCTCTCTTAACTTGCCCAAACGTATGTCTGAATTCTTATTGAATGGTAGAGTTCACATCTTTTCCCTAGAAGGAACTCAACTTATGTAAATGGTGTAGGGGTGAAGAGGCATGTCCCCTAATTTCACTCATCAGAGTCTATCTGAACCCCAGATAACACAACATATTACATTTCTTTATATTTCTTCCCTCTTCTTCAACAAATGCCAATAATAGGTTCATAAATTGAATCTAGGTTACTGTTATGGAATTATTTAAAAGTAGATACAAAAATGGAATCTCATGACATGACTTTTCCTGCCATTTTCCCATGTATATGAGCTTCCATTTCTTCCTCATCTATAAAATTGGGGTAATAATAATAATAATAATAATAATGCCTAGCTCACAGATTTGTTGTAAGGATTAAATAAGTTAATATGTGCAAGTTAATTAGAGAAATGCCTGGTATGGGAAAAGTGATCAATAAATGCTTCCTGTAATTATTATTGTCAAAATAATAATAGATAGGGAGAGGTGCCTGGGTGCTCAGTCAGTGAAGCATCTGCCTTCAGCTCAAGTCATGATCCCAGGATCCTGGGATCGAGTCCCACATCGGGCTCCCTGCTCAGTGGGGAGCCTGCTTCTCCCTCTCCCTCTACCCCTTCCCCCCTGCTTGTGTTCTGTGTCAAATAAATAAATAAAATCTTTTAAAAAAATAATAGATATGGAGGAAGGAAGGAAGGAAGGCAGGCAGGCTGAGGTGCAGATTCTGTGAGACATCTGGACACAGGGCTCCTTTGTCCCTAAACCCATTGCATTAAGTTCCTTGGGTTCATAAAATCTACACTTTGTCTGTACAATGCCAAACATTATTTAGCTGAGAACATTATAAGGCCTAGATACTTCAGTAAATCTTTTGCTGAGATTAAGTATGATAAAGCTCATTTTTTTATAACAGGAACAAGTAAAAATTCAAATAGCCAAAGTTTTCTCTCCTTATGTATTTTATACTCTACGCTTTGTCAAAGTTTGTATAGGTGGAGATTTTCTGTGGATTAAAAAAGCAGGCAAATGTGGCAAAATATGAACAAATTTTAAATCTAGATGATAGGTATATAGGTATTCATTATACTATTCATCTTTTCTGTATGACTAAAATTTTTCATAATAAACAGTAGAGAAATGACAAAATTTAAAGTATATCTTATAGTTACTAAAAATCTAGGCTGAGGTGCCTGGGTGGCTCAGTCGGTTAAGTGTCGAAATCTTGATTTTGACTCAGGTCATGATCTCAGGGTTGTGGGATTGAGCCCCACCATCCAGCTCTACACTCAGTGGGGAGTCTGCTTAAGATTCTCTCTCTCCGGGGTGCCTGGGTGGCTCAGTTATTAAGCGTCTGCCTTCGGCTCAGGTCATGATCCCAGGATCCTGGGATCAAGCCCCGCATCGGGCTCCCTGCTCCGCAGGAAGCCTGCTTCTCCCTCTCCCACTCCCCCTGCTTGTGTTCCCCCTCTCTCTGTGTCTCTCTCTGTCAAATAAATAAATAAAATCTTTAAAAAAAAAAATTCTCTCTCTCCCTCTCCCTCTGCCCCTCCACTCTCTCTCTAATAAATAAACAAATCCTTTTTAAAAATCTAGGCTAATACTTCTGGCTTTTTTTAAAAGATTTTATTTCTTTATTTGAGGGAGAGAGATCATGAGCTGGGGGAGGGGCACAGGGAGAGGGAAAGAGACAAGCAGACTCCCCACTGAGCGTGGAGCTTATGCAGGGCTCAATCCAGGACCCTGAGATCATGACCTGCGCTGAAGTCAGAGGCTTAACTGACTGAGCCACCCAGGTGCCCCAATATTTATAGCTTTTATATCTACGATGCTGTACACTGTTAACTGATATAATAATAACCCTATGCAGTATAAAATCTTTAAATATGCCTCCTGAATCATCAAAGATTAATGATATTTAAATTTTAAAAATAAAAGCAAGGGGCTCCTGGGTGGCTCAGTCATTAAGCATCTGTCTTCAGCTCAGGTGATGGTCCCAGGGTTCTGGGATCGAGTCCCGCATTGGGCTCCCTGCTCCGTGGGAAGCCTGCTTCTCCCTCTCCCACTCCCCCTGCTTGTGTTCCCTCTCTCACTGTGTCTCTCTCTGTCAAATAAATAAAAGCAAAATTAATAAACAAGATTGGTTTTGTAACATAGTTTAAATAGCAAAGACTTGGAAACCTCAAGTCTATCAACGGAGAACAGGATAAATTATTGTACATCGATACAATAGAATATTACACAGTCTTTAAATAGGAAGAAGCTGATATGACAAGAATGCCAAGATATATTGTTTGTTTTTTTAAAAGATTTTACTTATTTATATGAGAGAGAGAGAGCACAAGTAGGCAGAACAGCAGGCAGAGGGAGAAGCAGGCTCCCGGCTGAGCAGGGAACCCGACGTGGGGCTCGATCCCACATGACCTGAGCTGAAGGCAGACGCTTAACCGACTGAGCCACCCAGGTGCCCCACCAAGATATATTGTTAAGTGAAAAAAGAAAGGAATGGAACAGTGTATATGGAATACTCTCGTTTGCCTAAGAAAAGAAAAAACTTTTATCTGTACATATAATTTTTATATGTATATTTAATAGCTCAGGAAGGATATCCTAAACATGGGTAAATTGGAAGGAACTCAGGGACTGAGAAATAAAAGTGAGAGGAAGCCTTTTAGAATATACTCTCCTGAAAGATTTTGAATTTTATGCTAAGTCACTGTATCACCTATTTTGAAAATGAAGTGAACATTTTTAAAATAAACATTTAAAATAAAATAAATAGAAAAATAAGAAAGGTGAGCAGTATATTTTAATCCATACTTGGGAAAGTTACAATATTAACATGAAATTAGTATCTAAATGATCGAGTATCAAGGTACCACAAAACTGGAAAAACCCATCCATTCTTTTTGCATAAAGATGAGCAATTAACAGATCACTTTGTAAGGAAAGCCTGAGAGGAAGATGAAAGGTCTCAGTTAAGTAATAAAATCACCACAATTCCTGCCCATTTTCAAGATCTCAGGAGGTTCCTGATATACGGGTTTCCTTCAGGAGCACAGGAAACTCCTCAGAGTGGTCATCTGACCTTTGCCCATTCCATATCACCATAGCCCAAGGTTGGCTCTGGCTAGAGAACATGGACTCAAAAACCAGTTCCAGTACCACCTGGTCCCACCATATTGTCAACTCCAAATCCACCATCTTTTTTTAAAGATTTATGTTTTATTTGAAAGAGAGAGAGAGGGAGAAAGTGCAAGCGTGCGCAAGTGCACATGACTGGGAGGAGGGGCAGAGGGTGAGAATCTTAAGCAGACTCCCTGCTGAGCGGGGAGCCCAACATAGGGCTCGATCTCACAGGCCATGAAGTCATGACCTGAGCTGAAATCATGAGATGGATGCTTAACCAACTGAGCCACCCAAGCACTCCTCCAAATCCAACATTTTAGATTCCATTTTCTTTCAAATTTTAGCAAATTTTCAGTCATTTTCCCTACTTCTTTGTTTATGCCAAACACAATGGGTTAATAAAGAAATTTTTTCAAACCTTGAATACAAATTCAAATATTTGTTTTACTCCCATTCTGGTTAAAATTTTGAGTACCACAACTCTGTCATGTCCAAATTCACCCAATGACAAAGTAATAATCCTTGGTTCTAACTATCTGGGGAGATTTCTGTTTTTATATGGCTCATATTTATTTAGCTATGTAGTAGCAGCCTCTGTGCTGGGTTCCAGTGACCCCTATATCCTGGTATTCACACCCTTGTATGATCCCCTCCCATTTAGTGTAGAGGGATTTAGACTCATTTCTAACAAAATATAGCAGAAGGATGTCACTTCAGAGATTAGGTTATAAAAAGATTATGGCCTCCATCTTAAGGACTCTATCTTTAGATCAGTTGGCCAGGGAGGTAGTCAGTTATGTTGTAAGGCTGCTCTGTGGAGAGGCCCATGAAAGTGAGCTTGAAAACAAATTCTTCAGTCCCAAATGAGCCTTGAGATGACTGAAATCTTGGCCAAGAGCTTGACTGCCATCTTGTGAGAGACCTTGAGCAAAAGGCACCCTGCTGAACTATTCCCAGATTCCTGACCCTTAGAAACTATGAGATAATAAATGATCGTTACTCTAAGCTACTAAGTTTTAGGGTAAATAGGCAGCGATATATAACTAATACATGCTAAAATTATTAAAGCTGCAATTTAAATAAACTGATGCAATACCTGATACATTCTCTAAAATACAGTAAATCTGTTGTCCAAAGAAGATAAATAACAGAGTAGATGCTCAGCATGTTGACTGATTGTGTGATAGATGACTGGAAACCTCATTTCAATAATTCAATAATTAATAAAATAATAATCACATTTTAAAATAATGAAGACCTTGGAATGACTCATCAAAAAAATGAAATATTGTTTACCATAGTAAGTTTTGCATATTTTTATATTCTGTATGTGAAAATCCTTGTATAATATTAATATATTATGAATCTGTTTTTGCATAAACATAATCACTAATCCCCAGTTCTGCCAGATAATAAACAGTTTATTGAACTTAAAATTCATTTGTAGTTTGAAATTTTATTTCAGTTATAATTCCTCTCGAATCAACGCCTGAAACAGCACTTGATATAAAGAATGGGGCATGAGTGCCCTCTTGTGATAGAATAGGCATTTAAATGCATTTGTAAATATTTTTCAATTGCATATGAAATAATTTAAACTAAATCATTTCACAAACACAAAACGCCCTTTATTGCTAGGTCAACTTGTATCAGTATTTTTTAAATGTGGGGAGGACAATTACCTGAAGAACTTGGTTAATGTTAATAGACAATATGAATAAATCACACTAAAATTCCATTCCTTCAATTGTTCTTATAGCTACAACAAAAGCTGAGTATAATAGAGGCTCTTCCAACCAATCATCACTTAACTGTCTCACAAATGTTCTACATTCCTGCCTAATGACTAAGACAGGCTCCCAGTACAAGAGTCTCAGGACCAAGCAGGTAGGCTCCAGTAATGCCTCCACTCTCTAGCTCTCACTGGATGAGGTGTTCACTTTCTAAGGGTCATTGTTTGATCCTGAACCTATTTATGTCAACTGTACTTCTATTCAAATTATGTAATTAAAGTAAATAGTATGCAAAATGATGTTTTATTAAAAGAAAAAGGAAGTGTTATTAGGTAAAAAAAATAACTAAGTGGGATGCTTTGGAATGACTTCAGAAAAGATATTCAAGAAAAAATTGAAATTGTACATGAGCAAGAAAACTATAAAAAAATTAAGAATAGAAGTCATAAAAACCTAAAGGAATTCTAAAACCAACAGCATCAAAACATCAGCAGACTACTTAAAAAAATAATTGCTAATAAAAGCTTTGGCCTAGGGGCTCCTGGGTGGCTCAGTCGGGTAAGCAAGCATCTGCCTTCAGCTCAGGTCATGATCCCAGCGGGGAGCCTGCTTCTCCCTCTCCCTCTCCTTCTGCCTGCAGCTCCGCCTGCTTGTGCTCTATCAGATAAATAAATAAAATCTTAAAAAAAAAAAAAGCTTTGGCCTAAAATCAAAAGACTGGTATATTAGTTTTTACATTTTATACTAAAATAAAATATTTTAGGTACATATTATCTTTTTGAATGATTTTCTATTTTAATCAAATTTTTTGACTTACTGAGTCTGAAGGATTTTTTTCCCAAATGCTCATATTTTATATATATTTAGATAAAAACTTGTATGGAATATGAATTTGGCCAGATTTTAAAATGAATTTGGGTCTGTGGGGCCTAAAATATAGGAAATCTGTCTCTCATTAAATATCACAAAATGAATTCCACAGCATATTAAAAGGATCATTCACCATGACCAAGTGGGATTTATCCCTGGGCTGTAAGGATGGTTCAACCTATGCATATTAATCAATATGATATATCACATTAATAGAATGAAAGAAAAGAATCATGATCATCTCAATAGATGCAGAAAAAGCATTTGGCAAAATTCAGCATCTACCCACAATCAATGAAAACTCTTAAAAATTAGGCAAAGAAGGAATATATCTCAACATAAGAAAGGCCATATATGACACGTCCATAGCTAACATTGTACTCAATGGTAAAAGGATGAAAACTTTAAGATCAAGAACAAGACAAAGGTACCCACACTCACCACTACTATTCAACATAGTACTGGAAGTTCTAGCTAGAGCAGTCAGGCAAGAAAAAAGATCAGAATAAGAAAGGAAGAAGTAAAATTGCCTTGATTTGCAGATGACATATAATATAGAAAATCCTAAAGACTCAACCTAAAAACTGTTAAACCTAATTAATGAATTCAGTAAAATTACAAGATATAAAATTAACATACAACCAAACTAAGGGTCCTAGAGGGGAGGGGGGTGGGGGGATGGGTTAGCCTGGTGATGGGTATTAAAGAGGGCACATACTGAATGGAGCACTGGGTGTTATATGCAAACAATGAATCATGGAACACTACATCAAAAACTAATGATGTAATGTATGGTGATTAACATAATAAAAAATGGTAATAAAAAATTAACATACAACCATTAGTGGTATTTCTATACACTAAAAATGAAATTTCTGAAAAAGAAATAAAGAAATCAGTCCTATTTACAATAGCATCAAAAACAGTAAAATACTTAGGAATACATTTAACTAAGGAGGTAAAAGATCTCTATGCTGAAAACTACAAGATATTGATGAAGTAAATTGAAGAAAATACAAGTAAATGGAAAGATAACCTGTGTTCTTGGGTTGGAAGAATTAATATTGTTATAATGTCAATACTACTGAAAGCGATTTATAGATTTAGTACAATCTCTATCAAGATTCCAATGGCATTTTTTTACAGAAGTAGACAAAATGCTCCTAAAATTTATATGGAACCATAAAAGAGCCTGAACAGCCAAAGAAATCCTAAGAAAGAACAAAGCAGGAAGTATCACTCTTCCTGATTTCAAGCTATACAATAAAGCTATAGTCACAAAAACTGTACAGTACTAGCATAAAACAGACCCAAATCGGCCAATGGAACAGAATCAGGAGGTGAGAAATAAACCCAAACATACGACCAACTAATATTTGACAAGAGAGTCAAGAATACTCAATGGAGAAAAGACAATTTCTTCAGTAATGGTGTTGGGATAATTGGTATTCACATGTAAAAGAATGTAACTAGACCCGTATCTTGCACCACTTATAAAAATTAACTTGAAATGGATTAAATAGGGGCACCTGGGTGGCTCAGTTTTTAAGCATCTGCCTTCGGCTCGGGTCATGATCCCAGGGTCCTGGGATTGAGCCCCGTGTCAGGCTCCCTACTCCGTGGGAAGCCTGCTTCTCCCTCTCCCACTCCCCCTACTTGTGTTCCCTCTCTCGCTGTATCTCTGTCAAATAAATAAATAAAATCTTAAAATGGATTAAATACTTAAATGTAAGACCTGATATCATGAAATTTCTAGAACAAAATATAGGAACAAAGCTCCTTTACATGGGTCTTGGTAGTGATTTTTTAGAAATGACACCTAAAGCATAAGCAACACAATCAGAAATAAACAATTGGGACTAAAACTAGAAAGCTTCTGCACAGCAAAAGAAACCATCAGCAAAGTGAAAAGGCAACCTATGGAACGAGAAAATATATTTGTAAACCATATATCTGATAAGGGGTTAATACCCAAAATATATAAAGAACTCATACAACTTAATAGCAAAAAAATAATAATCCAGTTTAAAAATGGGCAAAGCACCGAAATAGACATTTTCCCAAAAATAATGTATGAAAGGCCAACAGGTATATGAAAAAGTACTCAACATTACTAGTCATTAGGGAAATGAAAATTAAAATCACAGTGAGATATCACCTCATGCCTGACCACAAGAGATCAGTCTTGTGGTTAAATAGAGGTGGGGGTGGGGAGTAAATGTTTTTCCTTTATTCTTCTTTCTTTTCTTTTTATTGTGTCTATATAAGAAGATGGATGTTAGCTGCACGTATTGTGGTAATCATTTCGCAACATATATAAACAAACCATCATCCTATGCACCTTAAACATATACGGTGATGTATGCCAAATATTTCTCAATAAAACTGGGGGAAAAAATCAAACCATAACATTTGGCACTGACATCAAGGAATATTTGTAGAAAGTACTGACTCCTAAAATTACACTGCTTTTACATCTGTTACTGACATCAATATTTGGTATAAAATGTTTATGCAGATAACAAATGTCTGGAATCCTCACCAAAGGATGCATTTACAAGTCTGAGCATAGTGTTTTGTGGTGATGTGACAAACTACAGTATCAGATAAAGAAGCTTCTACTTCATTTTTTAAATTATTTTTTAATTACCCAGGAAATTGTGAATATAACTAGCCCAAACTAATGTAAATGGCCAATATTTCTCTGAATTGACATTAATGTTAAATTTTGTTAAATGTTAAATTTTAAATGTTTAAATGTTAAAATTTTCAAGCACCATTTCAAGCTCCTTCCGTTTTTTTCCCTTGAACTTATACAATAAGTTTACACACAGTAATTGTCACATTGATTAGCAGATTTTGATATATAATTGTCCTACTTTGGATTCCATGAGAGAAAATAATAGCCAAGTTAATACATGCCATAATACATGTATTCACATATCATATAATCAATAATTATTTAGCATCTGTTATGTGCCAGTCTCTTTTCTTAGCCAAAACAAGAATAAAACAGATAAAAATTCCCGGCCTTGTAGTGCTTACATTTTGTTAGGGGGATATAAAAAAAACAAAAACCATAAAAGTTAGATAATGTGCTAGAAAGTGACATATGCTATTAAAAAAAAAAAGGAAAAAGCAGTTGGGGAATGCTGGGCCAGGGCTGCAATTCTAAATAGGCTGGACTGGGAAAACCATACTGACAAGGTGACATTTAGATTAGGACCTATAAGAGGTAAGGGAATAAATCAGGAAGAAATGTACAAGAAGAGCAATCCATGCCAGGAGCCTTGACAAAGCTTAGTCATAAAGCAGTTTCACCTATAAGTAGAATGACAGTATAATTTATGCTTAGAGCAAGACATATGTATTAGACAGCCTGTGGCATAAGCTCTCTCTTCTGTATTTCTTTCTATTAAAAAAAAAAACTTATCTGTTACCCTAAAGTCATGAAAATAAAGTGGGTTTTTTTTTTTCATAAATTTATAACAGCACGATAGTGATAAAAGGGCCCTGGACTCCATACCTGAAAGTCCAGCTGCAACTTCTGCTCCACCCTACACACCATATTAGGTGGCAACAACAAGCTAGTGAACATGAAAATAGAGAAATACAGGAGTCTAAATTAAAATATTTGTCCATTTTCATCCAAGTCAGGTTTAAAAAAAAAGAGTACCTACAATTTTGCCAAGTTCAGATTCATTTAGTGAAAAAATTAATAATCCTTGAACCTCACTTTCTGGGGTTTTTTTCTGTCCTGGGAAGTTTTCTGTCCTCGGTACTACTTTGCATATGTACATGTTTACCAAGTCACAGCTATTAAAGTCATGACCTTAAATGAAAAAGATGAAACATATGATAAAATCTTTAAAAATAAGCAGGGAGTGGAGTGGAGTGGAGGCAGGGTAGGAGGGATGGAGTGGCTGGGTGATGGACATTGGGGAGAGTATGTACTATGGTGAGCACTGTAAATTGTATAAGACTGATGAATCACAGACCTGTACCCCTGAAACAAATAATACATTATATATTAACAAAAAAATTTAAAAAAAAAAATAAGCAGAGAGTGCCTGGGTGGCTCAGTCAGTTAAGCATCTGACTTCAGCTCAGGTCGTGATCTCAGGGTCCTGGGATCAAGCCCCACATTGGGCTCTCTAATTGGCAGGGAGTCTGCTTGTCCCTCTCTCTCTGCCCCTCCCCCTGCTCATGCACTCTCTCTCCCTCGCTGTCTCTCAAATAAATAAATAAAATACAGTAACCAGTAAGTTCTTGTCAAAACAGCCAGAAGCTTTCTGTCCCTTTCTGGCATTCAAGATGTCAAAGTAAGCAGGATGCCTGGGTGGCTCAGTTCGTGAAGCACCTGCCTTCGGCTTTGGTCACGATCCCAGGGTCCTGGGATGGAGTCCCCCAGTGGGCTTCTTGCTCAGCGAGGAGGCTGCTTCTCCCTCTGCCTGCCACCTCCCCTACTTGTATTCTCTCTGACAAATAAAGAAATAAAATCTAAAAAAAAAAAAAAAAGATGTCAAAGTAAGGATGTGGTAGATCTTCTATTGTGAAATTCTAGATTTCCCTGGGTCTTCACGTAATAGCTGTGACACAGGAGCCAAAACTGTTTATCATCTCTGTGAAGGCGCTCAAAGGACGATTGAGTAGACTTCCTGCTGCTGGTGTGGGTGACATGGTGATGGCCACAGTGAAGAAACGCAACCCGGAGCTCAGAAAGAAGGTACATCCAGCAGTAGTAATTCCACAACGAAAATCATACTGGAGAAAAGATGGCATGTTTCTCTATTTTGAAGATAACACGGGGGTCACAGTAAACAATAAGGCAAAACAAAAGGTTCTGCTATCATAGGACCAGTTGCAAAGGAGTGTGCAGACTTGTGGCCCAGGATTGCATCCAATGCTGGCAGGATTGCATGATTCTTTGGTGTTTAAAGATTTATTTATTAATTTTGAGAGCAAGAGCAAGGGAGTGAGAGGGAGAGGGAGAGAGTGAGTGGGGCAGGGAGGTTGGAGGGAGGGAGAGAGAGAATCCCAAGCAGACTCCCCCCTGAGTGAGAAGCCCCATGCAGGGCTCTGTCTCACAACCCTGAGATCATGACCTGAACCAAAATCAAGAATCAGATGCTTACTGACTGAGCCACCCTGGCATCTCTCTTTGGTGTATTTGTTTAAAAAAAAATTAAAAATTATTTGCTCTCCCCTGCACTCCAAAAAAGAGAGCAAAGACACCCAGCCCTTTGAGGAAACATTTCTGTAAGTGTGGGAAGACAGCTTAACCATTAGTTTATTGGATAACTTTACATAAGTCACTTGCCTTTTTTGCATCTATTTTCCCTCTCTTTTTAATGGAAATGATAACATATGTCTTACCCACTGCACTATGTTAATGTTAGGTAACATATGTTAAAAGGCTTTGATTATAAAAGTATTATGTGTCATCATCATCATCACTAATCATTTACTGATTATCTAGTATAATTAGAGCAATATGATAAATGTTTATTGGCGACTGAGAGCCCGGATACAATAAAAAAATAAAATAAAATTTAATAATACCTGCCCTACCCATGGAATAAGATTAGAATTGGATGAATAACATATGAGCTTCATAGAAATGTGTGCAAATACTAGCATTGTCTGAAATAAAGCCAAGCACTTAGGAAAGATTACAGCTGGAATAAATTATTGGGTAGTGCTAAGTTTTTGGAGATTATATAAAATGATGCAAAAACTTGCAAGGAACATCCACTGAAAGGGACTGAGTCTTGAGAGAAAGGTAACACAGCAAGTAAGTAAGAAATAATGAACAAAAGTTATAAAGTTATTTTACAGGACAAACTAGAGATATAACCAAAACAATATTTGTAATAGTGAGAATTTCATCATTTGAAGGGGAGAAACTTAGTCTTATTCACATGTAAGTTAGCTTGACAAAGTAGCCACAGGACTATAATTGGGGTCCTAAGTTGCGTTAGATCATTCAATTGGAAGAGCAAGATCAGGTAAAGTCACTCAAGAAAATGCTTTTCTAGATTGTAAAATTGTTAATGTAGACTTCTAGAGAAGATGGATCCTAAGCTCACTTCGTCCATGGGCACAACTAGATAACAGCCTCATCAGTGTAAATAACCCAGAACAACCCAAAGACTAGCAGAACAGACTCTTCACAGCTAAATGTAGAGCAGAGGTCACATTGAAGAGGGTATGAAGGGCAAAGATGAGGTTGGGAGCTAAACAGACCTCTGGGGCTGTCCATGGAAGGGAGGAATGTGCTGGGCAGGGAGGGGGCAAGAAACAGAACCTCACACCAGGTACCCCAGGCATGGGGAACCCACACAGGAAGAAGAATCCCTATAACATTTGGCTTTGAAAACCAGAGAAGCCCAACAGTCAGTGGGATTTAACACCTGGAACTTTAAAAATCAGTAGGCTTGGCTCTGGCCAGGTTGTGGCAGGGATGGGGGGTGTTAGGAACTGAGTCCCTACCCTTAAAGAGAGAGCACAACAAACACCCCATGGAGGTACAGTATAGAAGCAGAAGTTTGAAAAATGCCTAAGGTATACAAGAGGTTGATTTGTTTACTAATCTCAGAGCATGTGCCTTGGGAGACTTCTCAAAGAACAAAAGAGCTGGTGGACCCCATTTCCACCTCCTGCCCTCCAGCCTAGATACACAGACACCTATGCAGAAAAGCGTGGCACCAAAGCTCTCCACCTAGCTTGCTGACAGCATGCCCCATCCCCATATTTTCTTGCAGACCTGCCCCTTCCAATACTCCCTTGGCCAGAACCCATCCAAAACAGTGTCAAAAGCCTGGCATTGTGCAAGCAGACCTGACAGGGGCAAGCACCACTCCAAATTGACTACTACCCCAGGAAAGAAGCAAGATAACCACACACAGCAGTCTGAGTACAGGCCCAGCAGTGGGCTAGGTCAGACATCTGGTCTGACTGCAGTCCCCACCCACCAACAAAAGCTTCTCAGGGGACAATAAAGGTAATCCACCCTGTAGCTCAGTGCTACTGCATCTCTGGCAAATACCTAGTCTGACTCAGCTCAAGCCCAAGGTGGCCCCAAACTGGCCCACTAACAATACAGGGACCAAACCTTCCCCACAATGGGCAGAGAGACATTGCAGACAAGTGGACCAAAGGAAAAAATGGCTCAGCCACAACAGTAAGGCATGTGCAACACATATAAGACACTCTTGAAGAGCCAGGTTCCAGTGAACAGGGGACACTGCACTGCAGGGCACTACAGGACCTCTTCTTCATAAGGCCGCTACTTTCAAAAGCAGGAGATGTAGGTGAGTTTCCTAACACATAGAAATAGACACAGAGAGTTAGAGAAAATGAGGAGACAGAAGAATATGACCCAAATGAAAGACCAGGACAAAATCACAGCAAGAGAGCTAAACAAAACAGAGATAAGTAACATGTGTGATATAGAGACTTTAAAGTAATAGTCATAAAGACCAATGGACTGGAGAAAAGAGTAGAGGACCTCAGTGAGACCCTCAACAAAGAGAAAACATTAAAAAAAATCAGAGATGAAGAACTTAAGAAATGAAATTAAAAATACAATGGACGGGGGTGCCTGGGTGGCTCAGTTGGCTAAGTGTCTGCCTTAACTCAGATCATGATTCCAGGGTCCTGGGATCACGCCCCGCGTCAGGGGCTCTCCCTCTCCCTGTCCCTCACTTGTGCTCCCTCTTGCTACCTCTCTCTCAATTAAGTAAATTCAATCTTTTTTAAAAAATGCAATGGATGAAATAAATAGTAGACTAGAGGAAGCAAAAGAAGGGATCAGGTATGGGCACCTGGGTGGCTCAGTTGTTAAGTGTCTGCCTTTGGCTCAGGTCATGATCTCAGGGTCCTGCTTCTCCCTCTCCCACTCCCCTGCTTGTGTTCCCTCTCTTGCTTGTCTCTCTCTGTCAAATTAATAAAATCTTAAAAAAAAAAAAAAAGAAGGGATCAGTAACCTGGAGGACAGAGTAATGGAAAGCAATCAAGCTGAACAGGAGAGAGAAAAAAATAATAAAAAATGAAAATAGACTGAGGGAACTCAGCAACACCATCAAACATAATAACATTTGCATTATGGGATCCCAGAAGAAGAAAGAGAAAATGGGGCAGAAAATTTATTTGAAGAAATAATAACTAAAAACTTCCTGAATCTGGGGAATGAAACAGAAATTAGAGCCAAGAGGCACAGAGAGCCCCAACAAAACCAACCCAAGGAGGTCCACACCAAGACACATAGTAATTAAAATGAAAAAAAGTAGTAATAGAGAATTTTAAAAGCATCAAGAGAAGAGGTGCCTGGTTGGCTCAGTTAGTTAAGTATCCTACTCTTGGTTTTGGTTCAGGTCATGATCTCAGGGTTGTGGGATCAAGCCTCCCACTCATGCTCTCTCTCTCTCTCTCTAAAATAAATAAACGGGACCTCTGGGTGGCTCAGTTGGGTAAACATCTACCTTCGGCTCAGGTCATGATCCCAGGGTTCTGGGATCAAGCGCCACATCAGGCTCCTATCTCGGGGGGAGTCTACTTCTCTCTCTGCCTGCCGCTCCCCCTGCTTGTGCTCTCTTGCTCTCTCACTGTCTCTCTCTGACAAATAAATAAATAAAATCCAAAAAAATAAAATAAAAAACTATTAAAAAAATAATAAATTTTTTAAAAAAGAAAATAGGAAAATTTTTTTTTTAAAAAGTAACAGAGAACATAAAACAAGTAACAAAATGGCAGTAACTACATACCTATCAATAATTACTTCAAAAGTGAATATACTAAATGCTCCAATCAAAAGACACAGGGTGGGGCACTTGGGTGTCTCAGTCAGTTAAGCGTCTGGCTCTTGATTTCAGCTCAAGTCATGATCTCAGGGTTATGAGATGGAGCCCCGCGTCAGGCTCCGTGCTGGGTATGGAGCCTGCTTAAGATTCTCTCTCCCTTGCCCTCTGCCCCTGCCTCCCCTCCCTCTCTCTAAAATAACAAACAAACAAACAAAAATAGGGTGATGGGATGGATAAAAAAGTAAGTGTCATCTATCTCCTGCCTACAAGAGACTCCTTTCAGACCTAGAGACACATACAGTTGAAAGTGAAGGGATGGGAAGGCATTTATCATGCAAATGAAAGTGAAAAGAGGGCGCCTGGGTGGCTCAGTCAGTTAAGCATCTGTCTTCAGCTCAGGTCATGATCCCGGGATCCTGGGATCAAATCCATCATCCCAGCACTGGGCTCCCAGCTCCACGGGGAGCCTGCTTCTCCCTCTGCCTGCCGCTCCTCCTGCTTGGGCTCTCGTTCTCTCTCTCTCTCTGACAAATAAATAAATAATATCTTAAAAAATAAAAGAGTTAATACCTATGGGGTGCATGGGTGGCTCAGTCAGTTAAGCGTCCGACTCAATTTTGGCTCAGGGTCATGAAATCAAGCCCTGTGTTGTCCTCAGCAGGGAGTCTGCTTCTTCCCCTCTCCCTGTTCACACTCTCTAAGAAAATAAATAAATAAATCTCTTTTAAAAAAATAAATAAACAAGGAAGAGTTAATACCTATTCTTCTCAAACTATTCAGAAAAAATAGAAGAGGAAGGAAAGCTCCCAAATTCATTCTGTGAGGTCGGTATTACCCTGATACCACAACTGGATATAAAGACACTACAAAAAAAAGAGAACTACAGGCCAATATCTCTGATGAACACAGATGCAAAAATCCTCAACAAAATACTAGCAAACCAAATCCAATAATACATTAAAAAGCCATTCACCACCATCAAGTGGGATTTATTCCTGGGTTGCAAGGGTGGTTCAATATTTGCAAATCAGTCAACATGATACAACACATCAACAAGAGAAAGATAAAAATCACATGATCATTTCAAGAGATGCAGAAAAAGCATTTGACAAAGTACAACATCCATTCATGATAAAAACCCTCAACAAAGTAGGTTTAGAGGGAACGTACCTCAATATAATAAAGGCCATATATGAAAAACCCACGGCTAAAATCACACTCAATGGTGAAAAACTGAGAGCTTTTTCCCTAAGGTCAGGAAAAAGAGAAGGATGTCTACTCTCACCACTTCTTTTCAGCATACTACTGGAAGTCCTAGCCACACCTCTCAGACAAGAAAAAGGAATAAAAGGCATCCAAATTGGTAAGGAAGATGTAAAACTTTCACTATTTGCAGATGACATGATACTATACCCTAAAGACTCCACAAAAAAATTACTAGAACAGATAAATGATTTCATGAGGTCACAGGATAAGAAATCAGCGTACAGAAATCCATTCCATTGCTATACACAAATAATGAAGCAGGAGAAAGAAATTAACAAAATAATCCCATGTACAATTGCACCAGAAATAATAAAATACCTAGGAATAAATTTAACCAAGGAGGTGAAAGACCTGTACTCTGAAAACTATAAAACACTGATGAACGAAATTGAAGACAACACAAACGGAAAGATACTCCATGCTCATGGACTAGAAGAACAAATATTGCTAAAATGTCCATACTACCCAAAGCAATCTACATATTTAATGCAATCTCTATCAAAATACCAATAGCATTTTTCACAGAGCTAGAACAAAAAAATCCAAAACTTTGTTTGGAACCACAAAAGACCCCAAATAGCCAAAGCAACCTTGAAAAAGAAAAGTAAAGCTGGAGGCATCACAATTCCAGGACCTTAAGTTATATTACAAAGCTATAGTCATCAAGACAGTATGGTACTGGCACAAAAACAGACACATAGATCAATAGAACAGAACAGAAAACCCAGAAATGAATCCATAGCTACATGGTCAATTAAACTTCAACAAAGCAGGAAAGAATACCCAATAGAAAAAAGAGTCTCTTCAACAAATGGTGTTGGGAAAACTGGAGAGCAACATGCAAAATAATGAAACTGGACCACTCTCTTAAACCATACACAAAAATAAATTCAAAATGGATGAAAGACCCAAATATGAGACAGAAAACCTCCTAGAGGAAAACACAGGCAGTAACCTCTTTGACATTGGCCATAGCAACTTCTTGCTAGACACATCTCCTAAGGCAAGGGAAACAAAAGCAAAAATAAACTATTGGGTGGTGGGGAGCACCTGGGTGGTTCACTCAGTTAAGCGTCTGCCTTCGGCTCGGGTCATGATCCCAGGGTCCTGGAATTGAGCCCCACGTCGGGCTCCCTGCTCAGTGGGGCACCTGCTTCTCCCTATCTCTCTGTAGCTCCCCCTCCTTGTGCTCTCTCTCTCTCTGTCAAACAAATAAATAAAAATTTTTTTAAGATTTTATTTATTTATTTATTTGACAGAGAGAGAGCACAAGCTGGGGGAGCAGCAGGCAGAGGGAGAAGGAGAAGCAGGCTCCCAGCTGAGCAGAAAGCCCAACACAGGGCTGGATCCCAGGACCCTGGGATCACGACCCAAGCCGAAGGCAGATGCTTAACCAAGTGAGCCACCCAGGTGCCCCATAAATAAAATCTTTTTAAAAAATAAATAAATTATTGGGACTTAATCAAGATAAAAAGTTTCTGCACAGCAAAGGAAACAATCAACAGAACTAAAAGGCAACCCTTGGAATGACAGAAGATATATGCAGATGATACATCTGATAAAGGGTTAGTATCCAAAATCTATAAAAAACTTACCAAACTCAACACCCAAAAAACAAATAACCCAGTTAAGAAATGGACAAAAGACAGGAATAGACATTTTTCCAAAGACATACAGATGGCTAACAAACACATGAAAAGATGTTCAACATCACTCATCATCAGGGAAATATAAATCAAAACTACAATGAGATATCACCTCACACCTGTCAGAATTAATAAAATTAAAAATACAGGAAGAAACAGATGTTGGCGAGGATATGGAGAAAAGGGGACATTCTTACACTGTTGGTGGGAATGCAAACTGGTGCAGCTACTATGGAAAACAGTATGGAGGTTCCTCAAAAAGTTAAAAATAAAACTACCCTGTGAACCAGCAATTGCACTAATAGGTTTTTACCCAAAGGATACAAAATTACTGACTCAAAGGGATACATGCACCCAGATGTTTATAGCAGCATTATCAACAATAGCCAAATTATCAACAATAGCCCAATGTTTTATAGCAGCATTATCAACAATAGCCATCAACTGATGAACAGATAAAGAAGATGTGGGATACACACACACATACACACACACGGAATAGAATATTACTCCGCCATCAAAAAGAATGAAATCTTGCCATTTGTAATGACATGGATGGAGTTAAAGACCACTATGCTGTGTTACATGCAACTAATGAATCACTGAACACTATATCAAAAACTAATGATGTACTATATGTTGGCTAATTGAATTTAAATAAAAAAAGACCATAATGCTAAGTGAAATAAGTCAGAGAAAGACAAATACCATATAATTTCATTCATATGTGGAATTTACGAAACAAAACAAATGGGGGTGCCTGGATGGCTCAGTTGGTTAAGCAGCTGCCTTCAGCTCAGGTCATGGTCCCAGGGTCCTGGGATCGAGGCCCACGTTGGGCTCCCTGCTCAGCGGAGAGCCTGCTTCTCCCTCTCCCTCTGCCTATTTGGGCTCTCTATCTCTCTGTCAAATAAATAAATAAAATCTTTAAAAAAAAAGCAACAAAACAAATGAACATGGGGGAAAAAGATACACATTAACAAAATTAAGATTATAAATCATATGATTATCTCAATAGATGCAGAAAAACTTTTGAAAAAAACAAGGAAAAAAAATCTCAACAAACTGGGTATAGAGGGAATGTACCTCAACATAATAAAGGCCATCTATGACAAGTCAACAGCTAACATCATACTCACTGGTGAAAAGCTAAAGGCTTTTCCTCTAGGATTAAGAACTAGACAAAGATGCCCACTCCTGCCACTTCTATTTAACACAGTACTGGAAGTCTCAGCCACAGCAATTAGTCAGAACAATAAATAAAAGTCATCCAAATCAGAAAAGAAAAAGTAAAATTGCCAGTATTTGCATATGACATTATATATAAAAAAACCTAAGACTCTGCAAAAAAACTGTTAGAACTAACAAAAGAATTCAGTAAAGTTGCAGGATACAAAATAAATATGCAAAAATCAGTTGCATTTCTATACACTAACAAAAAATATCAGAAAGAGAAATCAATGGCTCCATTTACAACTGCATCAAACATAATAAAATACTTAGGAATAAATTTAACCAAGGAAGTGAAAGATCTATACATCAAAAACTATAATATATTAATGAAAGAAATTGAAGAAGACAAATAGAACGATACTCTATACTCATGGATTCAAAGAATTAATGTTAAAATGTCCATACTATGCAGATTCAATACAACGCCTATCAAAATTCTGATGGCATTATTCACAGAAATATAAAAACTAAAAAAATTTGCATAGAACCAAAAGACCCTGAATAGCCAAAGAAATCTTGAAAAGTAAGAACAAAGCTGGAGGTATTGTACTTCCTGATTTCAAACTACATTACAAAGCTACAATAATCAAAACAGTACAGTACTGGCACAAAAACAGACACATAGATAAATGGAATAGAGGAGAGAGCCCCCCCCAAAAATCCCCACACATATATGGTCACTTAATTTATAACAAAGGATACATGAATATACAATGGGAAAAGATAGTCCCTTCATTAATGATGCTGAGAAAACTGGATAGACGCACGTAAACGAATGAAACTGGACCATTATCTCACACCATGCACACAAATCAGCTCAAACTGGATTAAAGACATTAAAACTCCTAGAAGAAAACATAGTCCGTACACTCCTTGACATTGACTTTTTGGATCTGACACCGAAAGCAAAGGCAAAAAAAGCAAAAATAAAGTGGGACTACATCAAACTAAAAAGCTTTTGTATAACAAAGGAAACCACCAACAAAATGAAAAGGCAGCTTAATGGAAGAAAACATTTGCAAATCATATATCTGATAAGGGGTTAATGACCAAAATATATAAAGAACTTAAACAACTCAACAACAGAAAAATCTGATGGAAAAAATGGGCAGAGGATCTGAATAGACATTTTTCCAAAGGAGACATACCCATGGTCAATAGCTCAACATCATTAATCATCAGGGAGATGCAAATCAAAACCACAGTAAGATATTACTTCCCATTTGTTAGAATGTTTATAACTAAAAGACAAGATATAACAAGTGTTGGTAAGGAGGTGGAGAAAAGGGAACCACTGTGCACTGTTGGTGGGAATGTAAATTGGTGCAGCTACCAGGGGAAACAACATAGAGATGTCTCAAAAAATTAGAAATAGAACTTCCATATGAACCCATGATACTTATCTACTTCTTGGTATATAAGCAAAGGAAATGAAAACAGGATATCAAAGGATATTCTGCACTCCCACGTTCACTGCAGCATTATCCACAATAGCCAACATATGGAAACGACGTAAGTGTTCATCAACAGATGAATGGATTAAGATGTGGTATATATATAAACTATTATTCAGCAATGAGAAAGAAGGAAATCCTGCTATTTGGGATAACATGAATGGACCTTGAGGACATTAAGCTAAGTGAAACAAGCCAGAGTAAGACAAACACTATATGATAGCACTTATATGTGGAACCTAAAAAAGCTGAACTCATAAGACAAAGACTAGAATACCAGGAACTGAGGAGTGGTGACAATGCGGAGATGTTGGTCAAAGAGTACAAATTTCCAGTTACAGGATGAATAAGTTCTGAGGATCTAATGCACAGCATGGTGACTATAATTTAATAATACTGTATTACATACTTGAAAGTTGCTAAGAGAGTAAACTCAAATGTTCCACTACAAAAAAAGAAACAATAATTATGTGATATGATGAAGGTGTTCACTAACAGGTACAGTGGTAATCATTTTGCAATATATAAGTGTATTAAATCAACATATTGTACACCTTAAACTTACACAACGTTATATGTCAATAATGTCTCAATAAAGTTAGGGAGGTGGGGGAGAAATACTTGAATAAAATCACTGGCTTTAAGGAAAAAGAGAAAAAATTCTTTTGGGCATAGACATAGGGCTAAGTCACTTAAATGGGAAAAAAATTCAAATTGTCAGTAGATTTCAACAGAATAAAATGGCATAATTTATACAGGGTACTCAAGAAAAGAAAGTATGGCTCAATAATTTTTATATTTGAAAGTCAACCAAACTGTCTTTCAAAATTAAATGCCACAGTAAACTGTTATCAATATGCAAGAACTCATATTGTTCACATGAACCTTTCCTATCAAATCTACTAGGGAATGAGCTTCAGATAGCATAATGACTAGAGAAACATTGACATAAGAATTACTGGTGAATATTAAATATTTATTTAATTGTAGAATTAAGATTAGATGAGGGTTATGAGAGACTATAGTATACAATGGTTATATGAGTTTACAATGTTGATACAGTGCAGCTGTACTATACATCTTTTTTTTTAAGTGAGGAAATGAGGAGAGCATACCAAAAATAATTTGTTTCCAGCAATCACATGAGTGGTGGTAGTATTTTTGAGACTTGTTTTTCCGAGGCTACCCTGCATATAATGTGGAATAAAACAAACAAATAATTATGTGATATTATAACATGCCAATATTCTTGAGGACTGGGATTATTCTTGATGAGGAAAGGAGGTTTAGAAATTATGTTATAATTTCTAAAGCATTAATGGATTTAGGCATTGAGTTTCAACATCAGCTAGCATCAAGAGAGACAATCAGACACTATATACTTTTTAAATCTGTGTAAGACTGAGTAATGTATTAAATATACTATGAGAATATAATCCACAAATCAAGACTGTAAGAAACTATATGGGTCAAATGACTCAATTTCCTCAACAAATAAAATATGAGGGGAAGATAAAAAGAGACAGAGGAAGAACTCACAGATTAAGAGAGATTTAAAAGAAAGAACTAAACAATGCTGTTTAGGGATGCATACATAGCTGATAAAATTATAATGAAAGCAAAGAATTGATTACTGTAAAATTCATGATAGTCATTACTTTTAGGTGGGTAGAAAGGGGTTTGTGATTAAGATAAGGCATATACAGGGCATTTGGGGCAGCTGGCAAAATACTGTATCTTGACCTAGGTGGGAGTTACAAGGATGTTTAACTCTTAATAATTAATTAATGTATGCACTGGTTTTATAGAGTTTCCAGTCTCTAATATGTTAGGCATAAAAAAGATAAAAAATAAATGTTTAAATGTAAATCATAGTATGTTGCTCTCCTGCCTGAAACCCTCCAATAGCTTTCCATCACATTCACAACAAAACAAAAATTCTTTCCTTCCAATCTCAACTCCTGCCATCCTCAGCCTTTAAAATGAATCATGGAACACTACATCAAATTAATTAATTAATTAATTAATTTAAAAATGCCCATTATATGAAAGATGACATGAAAAAATAAAAAAATTTTAAAAATTTAAAAAAAAAGCATTCTAGTCAGGGCGCCTGGGTGGCTCAGTCGGTTAAGTGGTGAAACGTCTGCCTTCAGCTTAGGTCGTGATCCGAGGGTCCTAGGATGGAGACCCGCACTGGGCTCCCTGCTCAGTGGGGAGTCTGCTTCTCCCTCTACTTCTGCCCCTCCCCCTGCTCCTGTTCTCTTTCTTTCGCTTTCTCTTTCAAATAAATAAAATCTTTAAAAAAAAAAAAAGCATTCAAGTCACTTTCGTTTTCTTTCTGTTTCTTGATTATGCCAATTTTATTTTACATTAACTCTTCTCTCTGTCTTGGAACTCCACCATTTCCTTTGTTTAGAGCAATTTCCCCCTACATTTTGCATAAAGGGTCCCTCTGCTCTGTAGAATCCATTCTCTATTAAATTGAATCATCCTGTTTATATTCTTTCTAGTACTTATCATCTGAAATTACCTTGCTTAATTATTTACTTTCTCTGACTGTGTCTTCCATTAGAACAAAAGCTCTTCGAGAGGAAGGACTTGTCTGACCTGGTCACTGCCGCAATCACTGCTCCTAGAACAGTGTCTGGCATATAGAAGATACTCAACAAATAAAACCGCTCAGAAAGAATGAATAGTATGAGAAGAGAACCAAGGACAAAACCATGGGGAATGTCTACATTAGGAGACAGGTAAAGGAAGAGAAAGTGGTGAAGAAATCTTCTGAACAAAGGAAAAGAGGTGTCCCAGGAACCAGACAGTAAAGTGTCCTGGTAAATTTGGTTCTTGAATCCTTACATCACTTATTGCTTGTAGCTTAGAATTTGCTCCTTAGGTCTGATGCTTGATATTCTTCGACTGGTACTGACTTCTGGTCTTCCCCTGCTCCAACCACCTCTTGAGAAGCTTCCAACTGTTCCAGGAAAAGCTCATCCAACCCATTCCCCTGAGACTCACCCTTGGGACAGCCTTTTGTGGCTGGAATTCCTTCCAGATTCACCTCAGGAATGTGAACTAAACAGAATCAAATTGATTGTACGGTAAATTTCACAGAAACAATTTCTCAAACATCTTCATAATCATTATCACTGAAACAAATCACCAAGGGTAAAGATCAAAGATAAGAGTTAGAAAAAGAATTGCACACACAGAAAGAAGAGCTTTAAAGAAGAAATTGGAAGTGACAATTTAAAAAAATATATATTTGTTGAAGAATTAGAAATGCTAAGTATCAAACAAACTGAAATGGGGAATAGATAAGATCTGAAGCATCATGTCCACAAACTGTTATAGTTGTCAAATTTCATACTTACCAAAAATATGTGCTTCAATAGGGAAGAATCAAGATTCTAAGGAAGAAATCATGGAAAATAATGACAAAGGGATCTGTACAAAACCAAAAACAGAAATGATAAGGAAACAATATTTTATAGACACATGATAGGACAATCCATTGTTATATTACTTTGCTCTCTCACCTGAAAGTATTTTTCCCCTCCTCTATTCTAGTCAAATAACCAGAAAACTTTGGAATTTGCTTCTAGAAACAATCTCAACTCTGCCTTCTCCCCTGTCATGCTGTTTTTCTCTCTTTCTCTCAAATAAATAAAATCTTTAAAAAAAAAAAAAAGCAGATCTGAGTCTTAGAGAAATTAAGGAATGTGACATTCTTTGCATATCAATAATTTGGACTAAAATTCATAACTATCACAGACATTTAGATAAAAGAAGCTAGAGTTCCTTATGAATACAGCACAAGAGACTGCAGAGTTTTAGGGCACCTGGGTGGCTCAGTCAGTTGGGCATCCAACTCCTGATTTTGGCTTGGGTCTTGATCTTGGGGTCATGAGATCAAGCCCTGCAACAGGCTCCACGCTCAGTGTGGAGTCTGCTTAAGATTCTCTCTCTCCCTATCCTTCTTTCCCTCCCCCCCACCCACATGCTCTCTCTCTCTCTCTCTCTCTAAAATAAATAAATAAAATCTTTAAAAAAGAAGAGAGATGGCAGAGTTTTGAAAGAATTAAGAAGAATAAAAGGCAAAAGACAAATGTCCCAGTAACAATGAGAAAGAAAGAACAGCAAATAGAAATAAATCATATGCAGTAGATGCCTGAAACTGCAGAGTACTAAACCATGGGTATACTATATCTTTTCCCTATATATACGTACATACATACATATCATAAAGTTTAATTTATAAAATTAGGCACAGTTAAGAGATTAATAACTAAAAATAGAATCTATAACAATATACTGTCATCAAAGTTACATGAAGGTGATTTCTCTCTCTCAAAATGTATTATACTGAATTCACCCTTCTTGTGATGATGCGAAATAATAAATGCCTATGCGATGAGATGGGAGGTAATGACATAGGCACTGTGACACAGTGTTAGGCTACTACTGACCTTCTGACAATATGTCAGAAAAATCATCTGCTTCCAGGCCACGGTTGACCATGGGTAACTGAAACCACCGAAAGTGAAACGGGGATAAGGCAGGACTACTATACTGTAATGGAGTATTTATTTGTCAGCTTCCAGCCTCTGCCTCATCCCCCCCTCGAAAAGGTGCTTACTTACAGACAGGGAGCCAGTTTAGCCAATGTACTGTCGTCGCCCAGCACACAGCCTTGCACATATTAGGCACTTAAAGTCTGCTAATTAATGAATGCAAAATTTCATTTTGTTTTCAAAAAATAAAAAGATACCTTCATCTGCAAAAAAAAAAAAGAAATCATATGCATTAGGGTTCTCCAAAAAAACAAAACCAATAGGAAATACAGAGTATAAATATATCTAGCTATCTAAGTATAGATATCTATCTAGATATATTTATATATGTATACAACAATGGAATATTACTCAGCCATCAAAAAGGATGAATACCTACCACTTACATTGATGTGGATGGAACTGGAGGGTATTATGCTAAGCGAAATAAGTCAGTCAGAGAAAGACAATTATCATATGGACCCATATGTGGAATATAAGAAATAGTGCAGAGGATCATAGGGGAACAGAGGGAAAACTGAATGGGAAGAAATCAGAGAGGGAGACAAACCATGAGTATTGGTTTGTCTCTTGACTCTGGGAAACAAACTGAGGGTTGCAGAAGGGGAGGTGGATGGGGAGATGGGGTAACTGGGTGATGGACATTGAGGGCACGTGATATGATGAGCACTGGGTGTTATGTGCAACTAACGAATCAGTGAACACTACATCTGAAACTAATGACGTACTACACATTGGCTAATTGAATTTAAATAAAAAAATAAAAATAAATTCACTTACGTATACAGAGAGAGAGAGTGACATCTACAGTGTAGGCCAGTAGGCTGAAGACCCAGAAGAACTGCAGTTCTAGCCCAAAGGCAGTTCTGCTGGGAGAATTCGTTCTTGTTCTGGAGAGGTCAGTTTTTGTTCAATTAAGGCCTTCAACTGATTGGATGAGACTTATCCACATTATGGAGGGTAATCTACTTTACTCAAAGTCCACTGATTTAAATGTTAATCTCATCCAAAAAACTCTTACACGGAAACATTCAGAAGAATGTCTGATGAAATATTTGGGTACTATGGCCCAGCCAAGTTAGAGCATAAAACTAACCACGTATCACATATCCCCTGAATGCCAAGGCAATTTCCATTTACCATGTAAGATACCTGCAGCTGTAAATACTTGAGAATCCACTTTAGAGATCACTTGATATGTAAAACAGAGAAACAGATGTTAGGTTATTGCAAATATTTCAAAATAATAGGAACATCTATATTTAAGGTTCTAGTGCAAAAATTTAAAGGATGAAAAACTGTCAAATGGTGGAAGTGTCTGAAAATGGATTTTAAAAGGATGTATCTTGTAAACAGTTTGTGAGAAGTCATTCTATTTTTCCTAAAACTGGGAACAAGGGGTAAGAAAATAATCAAGAGACCATAGACTGGCACAATATAGGTAATTCTCTCCCACTTCACTCTTTTTTTTTTTTTAAGTAGACTCTATGCCCAGCGTGGAGCTCAAACTCACAAACTCATGACCCTGAGATCAAGACCAGAGCTGAGATCAAAAGCTAGATGCTCAACCATATGAGCCTCCCAGGCACTCTTCCCACCTCTTTTACAAAAAACTAACTTGGCCCTCTCTTCTTCCCAGCAGCCAGAATCTAAGAGTCAGAGGGAATGAAACTAACCCACTGTACTTCACCAACACGGCCCCCAACTGATATGTGACAAGGGCCTAGAAACATTCTCTGCTAGGTATAATGAGCCAAAGTAGTCTCAACTAAATCCCCAACAACTTCAGGCCTTCAAACAGGGCAAAAATTTGACATATTAAAAAATACAGTGTGGCCTTCACTATCATTATCCCACATCTTTATTCTAATGAATAAAAATCAGTAGACTGGCCCTTAATGTGTTAAATACTCTAAGAAACATCTCCATCAGATTTGTCTCCACATGACTTCCTTGAAATGCCAAAGAGTTACAGCTTATACTATCGTTCTTTAGTTTTTCTTTTTTTTTTCAAAGATTTTATTTATTTATTTGAGAGAGAGACAGAGAACACGAACAGAGGGGAGGCACAAAGGGAGAGGGAGAAGCAGACTCCCCACTGAGCAGGGAGCCTGATGCAGGGCTCATCCCAGGACCCTGAGACCATGATCTGAGCTTAAGGCAGACGTTTAACTGACTGAGCCACCCAGGCACCCGTATTGTTCTTTAGTTTTTCAATACAGATTTTATATTTGCTCAAGCAGATCTCCTAATTCTCAGAATGATATGTATGTGTTGAAGATCTTTATCTTCAGAGCATGCAGTAAAAATATATAAGGTCTATTCATAATGTATATCATGGTTAGTGAATCTTTGAATTTAATCACTCTTTCCAAATAAGTTGATTTTCAATATGTCTTTCTTAAAAGGTTATCTTTATTTTCTATTCTTATACATAAGTATCTCCCAGAAATAAACTCTGTTTCCTTCCATTTCAATACCTTCATTGTATAATCATTTTCAAAGTTGACAAGCTCTAATTACCTACATAATATGAGGTAGAAAAATTATTTCTACGACAGACCATTAAATAATATTTCTGAGATAAAGACTTCTGATCCATGGCCTTGCCCTGCAATAGTACATGCCATTTCAGGTTCCTCCATATACCTGAAACAGACTGTTGAGAACATCCCAGAAAAGTACTAGTGTGAGGAGAGCTAAGTAAACATGTACATCGTACATCAGGGAGGCCATATACTGTAGCCAATTCCCAACTCCACTTTAATTCCCAACCCCCCAGAAACTGCTCAGCCATTCATGATATTTGATACTGAAGTACTTACAAAATATAGTCAATCATTACACTGGTTGTATGATAAAAGATAACTGTCAAAACTTAGTAGTGAGCTGGGAAATTATTTTAACAACATACAACATACAACAGCCATGATTTCATCCTTCCAAAATATCTTTAAGAAATCTGTACTAGCTGTTTGCCATTAGCTGTTTGTCCTTTAGAGAATTACTAAATTCTCTAAAACCAGAGTTTAAAATACATAACACATGACTGTATATTATAAAGCTAAAGGGTGGGACACCTGCGTGGCTCAGTCGTTAAGCATCTGTGTTCAGCTCAGGCCACGGTCCTGGGATCGAGTCCCATATAGGGCTCCCTGCTCCACGGGAAGCCTGCTTCTCCCTCTACCACTACCCCTGCCTGTGTTCCCTCTCTCATGTGTCTCTAACAAATAAATAAAATCTTTTAAAAATAATAATAGATAAATAAGAAATAAAGCTAAAGGGTGAAAGTATTGATATAACACCTGCTTACAAACCTGACTTTGAAAATTTAGGATGCTAGGACTTATGTCCCTGAAGTTATCATAAAATGACAGCTAACAGCAATTATATAAAATTTACTGACAAGGTATGGGATTCAGTTATTATAAAATTTCCCAATCTGTTTCTAGGCAATCATTTGCCTGCAGCCCTTCTAAACAGTGCTTAAGAATTATCTGAACATCTTATTTAATACTGACTATAATTTATTTGTAAGGAGCTACAGTAGAATGGACAGTTGTAATATGCTTCTCACAGATACACTGAAAGCCAGCTTTCATTTAGACAATGTTACATAATCTTGGAGAATGGGGTAAAAAAAAAAAAATAGACACTAGCCACCAGGTAAAGCTGGTGTACAGAAACCAAAATATTAATTCACTTTCGCAAAGTTGACAAGACTAGAATATCCTTTATCATATACATAAGTGGCATGTGTACTTTTAAGTGTACTTAATTGGAGCTCATCAAAATAGTATTTTATAGGTAAATTTTATTCAGGGTCCCAACAGAAAACATATAAGTAACTTGAGAAAAGTTCAAAATAAGCTTTACAAGGTAGGCAAGATGTAGGAAAACCAAAAAGAAGAGTATCTTGGACAGTTAAGCCTTGGGTCTAAAGGGGCAAGGGAAGAAAGAGAGGGGTGAAGTGGGCCACTTTAAAAAAAGTTACCCCTTTAGTGGAGGCCAACAGCAACTCCCTCTTCCCTCTGATCTCCTGCTGGGATTCCCTACTGGCCCAAACCAGTGAGAAACCAGAGGACAAGGAATTTATTGATACAATCCATTTAGGTTAGCTTCCCAGAGCAAAAAGCAGGTGGAAAAGTTTAAGGAATGGCTCTAGTGGGAAATGTAAGAGAGTTAGCATAGCAGATATTTTTTTCAAAGATTTATTTACTTGAGAGAGAGAGCATGAGCAGGAGGGCAGAGGGAGAGAGAATCTCAAGCAGACTTCACACTCAGTGTGAAGCCGGATGCAGGGCTCAATCCCAGGAACCTGAGATCATGACCTGAGCCCAAACCAAAAGTCCAATGCTTAATCGACTCAGGTGCCCCCGTAGCAGATTTTTTTATAATGAGGTCAAGTGAGGTTGATGTATCCCTTTGGTCCATGAAGGAGCTTCAAGGGGTTTAAGAATTAGTAGAAGCAGAGGAGGCGGCCGGACCGAGCGAGCGCCCGCGCGTGTGGCGTGAGGGGAAGCCGCTGCCCGCCCCCTTCGCCTTCCCTTCTCTCCCCCTCCCCGCTCCCCCCCCCCCCCGCCCCGCCCCGACCGCGGAGCAGCACCAAGTCGGCGCGGCGGCCAAAGTCAGTAAAAAGGAGCTCAACTCCAACCACGACGAGGCCGAGGAGACCTCAGAAAAAGAACAGCAAGAAGCAATTGAACATATTGATGAAGTACAAAATGAAATAGACAGACTTAACGAACAAGCCAGTGAGGAGATTTTGAAAGTAGAACAGAAATATAACAAACTCCGCCAACCATTTTTTCAGAAGAGGTCGGAATTGATCGCCAAAATCCCCAATTTTTGGGTAACAACATTTGTCAACCATCCACAAGTGTCTGCACTGCTTGGGGAGGAGGATGAAGAGGCGCTGCATTATTTGACAAGAGTTGAAGTGACAGAATTTGAAGATATTAAATCAGGTTACAGAATAGATTTTTATTTTGATGAAAACCCTTACTTCGAAAATAAAGTTCTCTCCAAAGAATTTCATCTGAATGAGAGTGGTGATCCATCTTCAAAGTCCACCGAAATCAAATGGAAATCTGGAAAGGATTTGACGAAACGTTCAAGTCAAACACAGAATAAAGCCAGCAGGAAGAGACAGCATGAGGAACCAGAGAGCTTCTTCACCTGGTTTACTGACCATTCTGATGCAGGTGCAGATGAGTTAGGAGAGGTCATCAAAGATGATATTTGGCCAAATCCGTTACAGTACTACTTGGTTCCCGACATGGATGATGAAGAAGGGGAAGGAGAAGAAGATGATGATGATGATGAAGAAGAAGAAGGATTGGAAGACATCGATGAAGAAGGAGATGAGGATGAAGGTGAAGAAGATGAAGATGATGATGAGGGGGAGGAAGGAGAGGAGGATGAAGGAGAAGATGACTAATGGAACACTGATGGATTCCAACCTTCCTTTTTTAATTTTCTTCAGTCCCTGGGAGCAAGTTGCCGTCTTTTTTTTTTTTTTCCTCCTCTTGTGCTCATTCACCCTGTTTTTTGAAGTCTCTTTTCTCTCCCTTTATACCATGGTTCTCAACTTATTTTGGGGGGAAATACCTTGAGCAGAATACAGTGGGAAAAGAATCTCTACCCCTTTCTGTTCCAAATTCATTTTTATCCCTTCCTGTCTCAACAAAAACTTTATGGAATCAACACCACCGTGCTCTGTGGGAAAAAAGAAAAACCTTCTGCTCCCTTAGCTCTGCTGGAAGCTGGAGGGTGGTAGGCCCCTGTGTAGTAGTGCATAGAATTCTAGCTTTTTTCCTCCTTTCTCTGTATATTGGGCTCAGAGATTACACTGTGTCTCTATGTGAATATGGACAGTTAGCATTTACCAACATGTACCTGTCTACTTTCTCTTGTTTAAAAAAGAGAAAAAAAACTTTAAAAAATGGGGTTATAGAAGGACAGCAAAGGGTGGGTTTGAGATGTTTGGATGGGTTAAGTGGGCATTTTGACAACATGGCTTCTCCTTTGGCATGTTTAATTGTGATGTTTAACGGACATCCTTGCAGTTTAAGATGACACTTTTAAAATAAAACTCTCTCCTAATGATGACTTGAGCCCTGCCACTCGATGGGAGAATCAGCAGAACCTGTAGGATCTTATTTGGAATTGACATTCTCTATTGTAATTTTGTTCCTGTTTATTTTTAAATTTTCTTTTTGTTTCACTGGAAAGGAAAGATGATGCTCAGTTTTAAACGTTAAAAGTGTACAAGTTGCTTTGTTACAATAAAACTAAATGTGTACAAAAAAAAAAAGAATTAGTAGAAGCAGGGGGCACCTGGGTGGCTCAGCTGGTTAAGCAACCAACTCTTTCAGTTCAGCTTATATGATCTCAGGGTCATGAGACTGAGCCCCGAGTCGGACTCCACACTGGGTGTGGAGCCTGCTTTTGATTCTCTTTCTCCCTCTCCTTCTGCCCCTCCCCTTTCCCCCACATTCTCTCTTAAAAAAAAAAAAAAGAATTAGGAGAAGCAGATTGTCATAGATCATTTCAGTAATGATCCTGGCAAATCATACCTCTGAGGATCCACACCCTTGTTCACCTCCCCTTATATTGACCCTGGGCTTGGCCATATGACTTGATATGATCAACAGAACATCAGCATACACGATACAAGCAAAAGTTTAATAGGTGGCCTCTTGGAATACTGCCCTGACATGTCTACGCCATGAAGACATCCAGAATGAAATACCATGTGGAGAGAGGACCAGCCGTCCTGGATGTCCCAGCTGAGCCTCACCCCCAGCAGATCTGTTAACCGAACACCTCAGCATGAATAAGCCCAATCAGAAAAACTACCCAGTCAACCCACAGAATCATGAGAAATAATAATTGTTTTTGTTGTAAGCACCGGGTTTGTATGGTTTATTAACCAGCAATAGATAACTGAACACAACCTGATTTGACTGAGGAAAGGCTAAACTCCAGTGCCATAAAAATCAATCATGTTCAAATGATATCCCTACAACCCAATTCTCTCTGCCTCTCAACTCAGCCCTACTCTCTTCCCCTCTGTGTGTTAACATAATTCTCAAAGAGGTTCTCCTCTTGTGGTCAAAAGATGGTTGTAGCAGGATTTAGAGAAAAAAGAACCCTCATGCACTGTTAGTGAGAATGTAAACTGGTACAGCCACCATGGAAAACAGTGTGGTAGTTCCTCAAAAAATTAAAAATAGAAATACCATGTGGTCCTGTGATTCCACTGCTAGGTATTTACCCAAAGAAAACAAAAACACTAATTCAAATATAGAAAAAAAAACAAAAACAATAATTCAAATATCCATTTATTGTAGCATTATTTAAAATAGCCAAGATATGGAAGCAACCCAAGTGTCCATCAATAGATGAATGGATAAAGAAGATGTGATATATATATAGATAGATAGATATCTATATATACACAATGCAACATTAGCCATAAAAAAGAATGAGATCTTGCCATTTGTAACAACATGGATGGACCTAGAGGGCATTATGCTAAGTGAAATAAGTCAGACAAAGACAAATACCACACAATTTCACTTATATGTGGCATCTATAAAAACAAAATAAATGAACAAACAAAATGCAGAAACAGACCCATAAATACAGAGAATAAACTGATGGTTGCCAGAGGGGAGGGGGTTGGGAGAGAGGCAAAATGGGTGGAGTGGGAAGTACAGGCTTTCAGTTATGGGATGAATAAGTCATAGGGATGAATGGTATACAGCACAGGGAATACAGTCAATGGTACTGTAATGGTGTTGTATGGTGACAGAGGGTAGTTACACTTGTCGTGAGCATAGCATAACATATAGACTTGTTGAATCACTATGCTATCCCCCCGAAACTAGTGGAACACCGTGCGTCAACTATACTTCAATTTAAAAAAAGAGAGAGATGCCTGGGTGGCTCAGTTGGTTAAGCGACTGCCTTCGGTTCAGGTCATAATCCCGGACTCCCGGGATCGAGTCCTGCATCAGGCTCCCTGCTCAGCGAGGAGCCTGCTTCTCCCTCTGACCCTCTTCCCTCTCGTGCTTTCTATCTCTCATTCTCTCTCTCTCTCAAATAAATAAAAAAAATCTTTAAAAAAAAGAGAGAGAGAGATGGTTGTAGCACTTCCAGATTTTACATCCTCAAATATGCAATATGGACTCTTTCTCAACAGTTGGACAAAAAAGTTAAATCTGACTCTCACTGGCCCAAACTGGGTTGTTTCTACCTGCAGACCAATCGCTGTAGCCAGGTGGGTAGGACTGGAGTGGTTAAGCCAATCAGGCCCTACCCTAGAGCTGAGAGTGAGTAGTTGCATCCAAATAATATGAGCTGAGAGTAAATGAAGGATGGATCCACAAAAAAACTAAGAGAACTTGGAAAAGGATCCTGTGGATGCCAGGTAGCCAAAACTGATGAATTTGTAGTACGAATCCCAAATGCGTATCTCCACCCTTCACCTTTCTCCCAAATTCTAGGCTTGTTTATTCAATTGCATACTTGGTATTTTGTATGGGATGTCTACAAACATCTCAAACTTTAAATGTCCCAAACTGAACCACCTATGTAAAACAGGCCTGGAGGTGGAGTGCTCCCCTTGTTCTTTGTTGTAGCTCCCAAATCTTACCCCCACTCTCCTCCTGCCAAAGCCCCATAATCTTTGAAGTGAGCCAATAGATTTTAACACTAGCTTCTTGTCCTTGTTACCGTCATCTTTCAAACCCCTGCATCACACCCCCTCATCCACTGATGACTCTAGCACCTGTTTGTCTTTATTCTCACCACCACTCTTATCAATTACAATGTTAACAGCCACAGTGATGATTCACCTAATACCTTACATTCTCAGTTTCTCATCCTCCTTCCCTCCAATGATCATTTCATTCTTCCAGCTCAACCACCCCATCCTGGGGTAACACTGTTGACTCCATCTTTACCAACAATTATACTACCTCTAAAATCTCAAATTCCAGAACCCTATTCTCTAATGCTCCCGTTTCCTATCATTTCTAGTCTTCCCACTTCAACTCTTCCTTGGACTTAATGAAATCTCCAGTCCACAGACACCATCTCTTCCTCACTACAAATCATCCCTTTACCCAGTTTATATTTCCTTGTTTTTTATTCAAATCATTTCCTTGCAAACACTCTTAACTCTTTAGTCCTTTCTTCCTTATCTTGCCTGGCAAAACTTTAACCCTAATTAATCCCACCTACTCCATACCTGCACCCAAGTGTCTGAATATTTCTAGAAAAGGAAAGCTTAAAACTTTATTCATAATAAATTTATGGCCATACATGTCATGGGCACACAACTCTGGCAACCAGTCCTACTTCACTTCCTTGGTCTGCCTTTTTTTACTCTGCAGACTGACAATTTCACATATCCTTTTCCTAAACCTTTTGTACCTCATTATTTTCCATTCTCACTTGATGACCTTGCCTCATGATTATTTGAGAAAATACAAACAGTGAGTCAGGACCTGCATTATCTGTACCTGTATTTCCTGCTGTGGAGCAAGAGACATCTACTGCTTACTACCAGAAGCCGCAGCCCCAGGATGTCAACCACTGCATGCTTTGCAGGTATCAGGGTCATCAAGAAATATGACTCACACAGGCACTGGATGTAACACTTTACTCACACAAGAAGCAGAGCAAAATCAGCCTCAATAGTGAGCATCAGTCCCCGATGGCCAGCGCTTCTCACCCCACAGTTGATGCACAGATGATCTATACACACCCCTCCTGTGCTGCAGGTGAAGGATCCCCACCTCTCCCTGCCAGAACAAAAATAGCAGTAGGGTTGGCCAGGTGCCATATGATGCACACACTTTAGGCAGAACAAAGTAAATATCAAATCAGGAACAGGGAAAGATACTCCCAAACAAATCTATACACCCAGTACTGAGTATGAGGGCTCATCTCCATGTCCAGAAATGTTCCAGGTCCAAGGCACACTGTTATGCTGCCACACAAGGGTCAAGAGACTGTGCATGACTGCCTTTCTCAATGGTCCACCCCCCAACCATTGTTCAGCTGCTTAAATAGCAGATAAAGTGCATAAAATCTGATAGGACCACTGTCTGCCCCAAATTTGGAGGTAGAGCTGGATCTAATTGGGCCCTTGAACAATCTATATGGATGCAGTTTGCCTGCAGAGCCTACCTGTAATTTTGAGGCAGCACTTCATCAAGGTCTCTATGAGAACAAGACCCAGGATGATTGAAGTCATTTTATTGTTTTTTATCCCAAGCAAGACTTTTGAGTGGAGCTTTTCCATTGTTGCCCCCACGGTCATTTCAGAGACAACAGTAGTGATAGCAGGGTCTTCCACTGGGAAAGGCCTTATTGCATGAAGGCCTCCAATGCATCATCCATGTCCCCAGAGACAGGGTCATATAATCAGGTGTCTATGGCTTTTACCTGAAATGCAGGCTTTATGAATGATTTTCCAGAGTGTCTTAGTCTTAGGGAAGTCCTATAGTTGAGAATACTGTTCTCATACTCCTTGCAATCTGCATCAAGAGTGACATGGACTTATCTCTCTGTCCTGTTTGTTGCCTTATTCAATGCAGGCAAAAAATGCATTGCAGCAAGAGGTCAGTAGTTAGCTTCAACTGCACCACTGAGCCTGAGACATTTGGGTCTGCAAGGCCTTCTCATCAAACAGGGGCACCAACCAACCTGTACAAGACTCTCCTGGCCTCTGCCCATATCTTTCAGTTTTTGTATTTCACTCTCTGAAACGGACCTCATTTCAACAGTTTCATTTTCAGCAACATCATTGGTGGTTTGCATTTAGTGAAAACAAAGTCTTACTTGGGGCTTTTAAGCGATTTGGATCAAGCAAAGCTTTCTACACAGGGGCCTTTGATTCCCCTTGGGTGTCATCTGCAGCTTCTGCATGTGGGAGCTAGAGGACAGTGACAGAGTGTGAAGGTGGCCAGAAGCCAGGTTAATTTCCCAGATTTTTTTAGGGCCCACCTCTTGCATTTCTGCCCTTATCCATCATCCCAGTTTATCCTTGTTGATAGGGTAATTGTCTACATCTCATTTATTCCCATTCAGCCAGAGAGAGCCCAGTACTAGGTCAGCCCCCCTCGGGAGCTGACACCACCCTGGGATGGCTGGACTGATGAACGCCATGCATCTGCATCATGTACTAACATTGTTGGTGACCCTGCTCACTGCCCTAAACTGTCAAGCAACTAACATCTGTTGCCAACCACCAGGAAAAGCAATAGCAAGATGTCAGCCTACTGCAGTTTGCAGGTGTTGGCATTGCCAAGAAAGACATGACTCACACAGACACTGGATGGAACGACACTTTATTCACAAAGAAGAGATCAAGCAAGATCAGCTTCAACAGTGACTGCCAGCCCATCATGGCCAGTGCATCTTGCCCTGAAGATGACTCAATGAGGTGATCTGTACTCAATCTTTTTATGCGGCACGTAAAGAATGCCCTTCCCTTCTCAGCAGGAACAGATATAGCAATGGGGTTGGCCAGGTGCCAAATGATGTACATGTTTTAAGCAGAAAAAAGAGGTACATATCAAATCCTGAATAGGGAAAGAGTCCCAGACAAGTCCAAATGCCCAGAGCAGGCTGGTAGGACTCCTTATCTCCATGAAAGAAAATGTTCCAGGCCCTAGGCACACTTATGCAGTTATGCAAGGGTCAATGGGCTGTGCATGACTGCCCTTCCCAACACCGTTTTAACAAATAAAACAGATGAATTGTTCTTGTTCCAATCAAAGACCTCCATCTGCATTCTGGAAAGGATCTCCTCTTCTCAAGGATTTTGCTCCTACAACTTTTTTTTTTTTTGCCTTAAAAAAGCAGTCCCTTGACCTATGACCCTCTCCAGCTACTGACCCATTTCTGCCTTCTCATCTCATTTTCTCCTCAGTCTTCTTCAACTGGGCTTCCATCATCACTACTCGCTGAGACTGTGTTCTTCATGTTGCCAAACCCAACGGTCGTTTCTGTTATCATACCTGACCTTTCAGGAGCATTCCAAATCACGTATCTCTCTCCTTCTTCACTTCATTTCCAAGATATCACACTCTCCAGTTTTACCTCTAAGGGGTCTCCTTTGCTGGCACTTCCTTCTCTACTAGAACTCTAAACTAAGCAGTGCACCAAGGTTCTGCTCTGTCCTGGGCTTTCTCCTCTTTATTTATACTCTTTCCCTGATGATCTCAGTGTCATGCTTTAAATATCTTACTCATGCCAATGACACTCAAGCCCTGACCTCTCCTCTGAATTTTAGACTCATGTATCAAACTGTCCTTGACATTTCCACATATATAAGGCTTTTCCCCTAATTTAAGCTCTTTATCTCATGAACTTAACACTTTACTATTTCATAGAGTATTCACAAGATTTTCTTCAATTCACATTTTTCTGTTCTGCCATCAAACCTAGACTTTACTGACTAGTTCAGTTTAGAAACTGGAAAAAAGAACATTACACTAAGATTCTTTCATTCTAATTTTTGAAGTTTGATCTTTTTTTTTCTGCTTTGGAATAATTATGCTTACACTACCTCACATGGCATACATACTTCTACTATGATTTTTAGCCAAAGTTGTAATAGTGAACTTTATTCTCATGCATTATCTATCCAGATCTTTGTGTGTACTGAAATGTTTTCAAAAGTTGTCTACTGTAAGGTATCTGCACACACTATGGCACTGGTTCTAGACTACTGCAGTTGGCACTTTTCTCTTTTCTTCCCACACTTGTCCATGCACAAAACTTCAATCATCCTCTCTACATTCGTTTGTCCTTCTCTAGCTCTGAATTTTCTCTTGGGCTTCATTTCTACATTTCTGATGATCCATTGGATATGTAACGCAATGATCCACCCCATATTTAACACAAGAGAAAATGAATCTTTTCCCTTCTCCCAAATCAGTAACTGACTTCCCTCTTCCTCCCAATGGAGTTGCTGTTCTCTTGGCTGCCCAGACTCCATACTGCTCCCACATCTCATCACATCCTGCTACTTCTTCCTTCAACACAGCAATATCATGCCTTCATGACATTATGAATTTGGGAAAAGAAAGACTTTTATGTTTAATGTTAGTTAACTGAAATCTCTATGCCTCACTTTTTCCATCTCCACTGCAAGGTTAAAAATACATACCAGGATTATCTGAAGATTACATAAGCTAAAGTGCAGAAGAACCTAACAGCACCTAAGTTCTGTGTGTTTTCTTCCCTGCCATCCAATTCCATGGCCAAAATTATAATGGTGTCCTTCACAATATTTCATCTAAATGACTGTACCAATTTCTAACCTCTGCTTTTAATCTTTCCTCAAAAACACTATTTGGTTCACATTATGATCTTATCCAAGTCTTTAATGACTACTTTTTAAAGCAGAGGTATCTAAAGTTAGACAGACACTTCTTACTAAACTATAAACTCAGGGAAGGACAAGGACTTCTGTGTATTCTTATTAGCTTTCCCTGATGCACATGGCATGCACCAGGGGCTCAGTGAACATTTCTTCCAAAAAATTATTAAAACGATGATTGTATCTAAAAGTGTGTTAAGAATATGAAAACTTATTTTTAGCATACTGAAGCATACATATTTAATTTCAGTTCTGACCTTTATATGGTCTTTCTTAAATCACTTCAAATATTTGGTAGCAATTTGCTTGACTGTTTTAGGTGTAAGGAGCAATGACTGATGGCTTCATCTCCCAGTATGTTTCTATGTTCCTTGACGAGATAAACTCCTTGAATGAGTTGTGTACCTGCCTCACAGTCATTGCCCATGTTCACTGGAGGGCAGTGTTGTTAACAGGGAAGTTGGGAATCATTTCATTCTGCATTTGTTAATTATTAGTTTGAGTCAAAAGTTGATACAGAAGGTTTTTTGTTTTTTGGTTTTTTTTTTAAAGACTGGAATATGTTTCAGGTATGCAGTACCACAATTACCCTAAAACAGTGGTTCTCAAACTTCTATACGTATATGAATGTCTGTAGACCTGTGCTGTCCAATACAGTAGCCACTTGCCATATGGTAATGAGGCACTTGAAATAGGGACAGTCAAACCAAATTGTGCTGTGACTGTAAAATACACGCTGGATTGCAAGGAACGCAAAAAAGGAATGTAAAATATCTCAATAACTTGTACTAATCATATGTTGAAATGAAAATATTTTGGCTATATTGGGTTAAAAAATGTATTAGAATTTCTGATTCTTTTTATTTTTTAAAATGTGGCTACTACACTATTCAAAACTACATATGCAACTCGCATTTGTGGTTCATGTTATGTTCTTGTTGAACAACAATGGCTCATATGCTTGTTTGAAATGTTTCCTGGGTCCCATTTTTGGAGATTCTGCTTTGGTAGTTGCAGGTTAGGGCACAGAAATCTGAGATATTTTAGATCTCCAACTAATTCAATTGATAAGTCAGGGTAGGTAATCATTGTTTTACACTGCTTTTGACCAGGTGATTTTGGTAGTCTCCAACACAGCAGTAATTCAAAGATAACAGAGTAATATTTTTCAATTTCAATTGTGTAATAATTGCCGCCCCATAAAGTCATATGTATGTTTTTCAATTAGCAAAATACTCTTCAAAATATAAATACAACACAACGATTTTGTGGGAATGGAAGGATGGTAGGAAAAATTAAGCAATATCTATCACAGACTTAATTGACTCTAGAAATTGATTTTGCAGATCTTCTCACAAATACACTACATCTGAAATTCATTTCAGCACAATTTGAAAGTGAATAATTGGAAACTGAGGAAATAAATTATGATACGTCCAACTGAATACTATGCAGGGTATAAACAAGAATAAGTTCATCTATATGTACTGATACGGAAAGTAATCTAGATATATGAGGGCACAAGTTGCAGAAAAGTATACAGATCTTATTTGTACATATGAAATAAGAAAAAACATGTACATATGTTTGTATATGCATAGAAAGTAAAAAACTATTAACAGTGGTTACTGTTAACAGTGGGGAGATTCCCAGTGATATGGAAAGGAACTTTTTGCTTTTTGTACTGTTTTAGTTTTTTCACTATGAGCAACATGCAAATTTACATTTACATTAAAAAATACTGTTGAAAAATCTACATAATGCCTAGCCAAGTAAGTACTTCGTCACTTAGGTTCCTGTTACAGATATTTGCTTTTCACTATTATCTTTTAATCTGTAGTCTGGTCTTTAATTTTCTAAATTTTCTAAATTAATTTCTAAATTAATTTTCTAAAAGGCCACCCCTTATATTCTTTCATTCATTCAACCAATTGTTACCAATAACCTACTTTATGCCACACAGAACACTGTTCTAAAGCAGAACAATAAACAGTGGACACAAAACCGTATGTTCCTTACACATCGGCAGGACAATAAACAAATCGCACATAAATAATAATTAGTAATGAATGCCATGAAGACCTGAATTTTCAAATGCTAGAATGTTCAAATGTCGTGTGCTTGTGTGCATATACACGTATTCGCTCACACAGTCATTGCTAATTTTTTTTTTAAGATTTTATTTATTTATTTGGCAGAGAGATACAGAGAGAGAACAAGTAGGCAGAGAGGCAGGCAGAGGGATAGGGAGAAGCAGGCTCCCCGCCGAGCAGGGAGCCCGATGCGGGGCTCGATCCGCTACTTAATTTTTTTAAAAGTTTATTTGTACATAGTATTCGGGGATATTTCTGAAATTTAATTTTCTCCTGCATTCATTTTAACGATCTTAGCACAAAGTAAAAACAGCAAAACTTTTCAGTTGTGCGAATTTAGGCAATTAGCTGCTTTAGGGGGGCGCCTGAGTGGCTCAGTCATTAAGGTCCGCCTTCGGCGCGGGTCATGGTCTCAGGGTCCTGGCATCGAGACCTGCGTGGGGCTCGCTGCTCCGCGGGAAGCCTGCTTCTCCCTTTCACACACACCCTGCTTGTGTTCCCTCTCTCGCTGTGTCTCTCTCTGTCAAATAAATAAAATCTTTAAAAAAAAAAAAATCAGCTGCTTTAGGGCCTTAATTTTCTCCTCTGCCAAATGGGGTATTTACCTCTCAGGTTGGCTGTCTCGGGAAGAATTCTAGGTGCTGATCATACAACTCAACAGCAGTGCCTGGCCCAAGGAAGCGCGGGGGTGGGATGGGCCCCAGTACCGCAGGGACGCCCGCACTGGGGCGCAGCTGGGCCGCGTGCAGCGCGGGGGGCGGGCTCTCTGGGGAGGCGCGGTATTCTCGCTGTGGACCGCAGGAGAAATGCGGCGCTTTCACGTACTTTTTTCACCCGAGCACTTCTGTACGCCAATTTCTCTTTCCGGGCGTGCTGGGGCCAGTGCCTGCCAGCTCGTGCGGTGCCCGCTGGGAGTCAACTCCCGCCCGGCGCCGGCCAACTAACCAGCCCGACTTCTCGAGAGGGCAATACGCTGAGGCCGCCCTGCGCTGCAAAATTCAAGTCCACTCCCGGCCCCGAGCCGGCCAATCTGTTCTGGGCAGACTTGGCCGGGAGCAGGCGGCAGTCTCGCCTCCAAACTGCAGCAGTTAGTTTGAATTCTGGCGCCACTCCCGAGCCACGTAGAGCCAGACTCCGAAGCGACGGATCGCCGCGCGCACCGGGCGCGCACCGGGAACTGGGAGAGCGTGCGGTGGGCGGGCGACGCGCGCACCACGCCCCGGAACCAGCCCCCGAAAGAAAAGAACGGCCGCGCGCGCTCCCGCTCTCTCTCCTCAGGAAACGGCCACGCCCCGTCCTCTCCCATGTCCAATAAACGCGAGGGGGCGGGGCAACCTCGGTCTGACTCAGGAGAGGCTATAAAGGGAACTGCTGGAAGCGTAATTCGGTCTTTTACGTCTGGACTTGGGAGGCCGTACTTTGGTGGTAGGTGAGTGGGCGTTGTGGGCGAGTACCCGGGCGGGCAAGGTTGGAGCTGGGGCTGAGGTTCGCTGTCGCCCTGTGAGATTTTAAGACATTTCAACTCAGGGTGCTGTGGGTTGGAAAGTTGCACGTGGGAAACACGCAGCCAGACCGCCACGTGTCCCGCGTGGTGGTGGCGGCGGCGGCAGCGACAGGCTTCGAGCTTAGGCGGGCGGAGGCTGGTGTTGATGGCCACGAGCGCTACGCGCGGCCTAGTTGATAAGCGCCGACACCCGACTGGCGGAACCTGGGCGGCGGCGGAAGAACAACCATATTCCCAGGATTTGGGGCGCAGAGTTAGTTTTACGATGAGAATAAGAGGCCTTTACTAATTAGACCATTGTTTTTTTTCTCGTCGCAGATCAAAAGATTATTTGAAAATGGGCGGTCTCCGACCTTGTCTGAGATTTGAGTGGTACTGTGCCCAGGTGGCGCTGTGTGCAAACCAGATTAGTGAAAGGCAGGGTTCTGGTACTGAAAACCTTCGACTGCCGTTCTGTGAAAATGCTTAGTTTTCCAAAATATTGGTCCCCTGCGGGACCAGTGGCTCTCAGTGGTGTAACGGAACTGTTACCTGGAGATGTTGAGGTAAGTACAGTTGATAGCTTAGAGAAGTAAACCTGTTGATATACAGGAAAAGATGATGTATCATTGAAACTTGTTTCTTAATAGATGGCAAAGGAAAATTCCAAAACACGTGAGAGAACACTTGGTTGGAAACTGACAATCTTAGCCAGGTATGTGTTGGGTTAGTGTTTTGATTCAGTATGTTTAGTCCATAATGTAGATTAAGTGAAAAAAATTTTTTGTCCTTGAACAGCATCCTGGAGGTTGAAGAAGAATAATGGAGCTATAAATGTCACTGACGAACAACCTTGCAAAGTAAGTTGTGTGGTTTACAAAATCTACAGTGTTTCTAGTATAGTACTTCTCTGACATGTTCTATGGATTATGGTCTAATCAATGATGAAACCTATCCCGAAGCTGACTACCTGAAGGAAAGCATGTACGGATTCGGCTTCTGAGATAAGACCGATGAGCAGAAATAAAATTTTCGTTGTCTGGGTTTTATAAATTAGGTTATAAATCTTGTAGGGGGAAAACTGCTACCTCACAGTGATGTACTATAGGTTTTGTGTGTGTGTGTGTTTTTTTCTTTGCCAACAGTGAGGGATCGCTGTCTGCCCATGCAAAGAGTTTGCAGTAACCTTCCTCAGGTATAACCCATTTCTGTGAGTGGAGATTTTTTATTCAACAGTTGGTCAGTATTTTGTCCTTGGTCTTAATCTATGATGATCTTATCCCGAACCTGAATATCTGTTGAGAAAACTTATACGGATCTGGCTTCTGAGATAGACCATTATAAGGACAAAGATATTTTTTAAAAATTCTTCTGCTCTTCTGATGTTAATAGTCTCGTAAATCTCAAATGTTTCTTCCTTTTCTAGGGCTAATGCTACGAGATTTGCTTGTATGAAAAACAAGGAAAAGCTCTTCACTTTACTGACATGGGAAGAAAACCTACAAATCAAGACAATATACTGGTTTTTTATTTTTGTAAGCAGATAGTGAAGCAGCATCAAATCTAATGTATCCATAAGAATTAAGCCATTTGCTTTTACTTTTTGTCACACTGCCCTAGTTACAACCTGTTAAATAGATTACTTTGTAGATCTAGCTCTATTTTACAGGAATGCATAGAAAACTTTTTTATGGAGAAGTCTGTTTTCAGTTAACCAGACTTGTAATCAGATTATTCTGAATGCTTCACATTTGGTCACCTGTTTGAATTTAAAATGCGTGATTGTAATTAAAGCTGAGTGAAAATTTACAGAGTAATGTGGGAAAATTCTTAGGTTTTTTTGGAGCAATGACTCGGTTTGGGAGTATCAGAATAAGTACAGATCATGTTGGCTTTTTGTAGGGTACCAAATATTACTGGGTTAATGGTGAGCAAAATGGAAAGACAGTGTCTGTTATTAGGGAGAAAAATCTCAGGTATCAAAATGATCAGGGATTACTGAATCATGGAATAATTGGTTCTAATGCAATTGTAAGTTCAAGATAGAAAATGTAGAACACTGAAAATGAAGAGAGCACAGCATAACAATTATAGGTCCTGGGGGAAGATCAGGGAGTTTGAAGTAGTCAAACATTGCACAGAATGGATTTAGTGTAGACTGTAATAACATCTGCTCTAACCAAGGTGGTTGGGCCCCATGCATGATCATTTTCCCTAAATAGCTGCATGAATAATTTGTTCTAAGTCCATACTTATGTGTCAGTCAAAATAATAGTATTTTTGTCAGCTTATAATGAGCTGTCCTTTTCCCTAAAACGTTTTTCCTGCCTTAGTGAAAATTCAGTTTTAGACCCATGCAGCTCAAAAGAGGCTCATGAGACTGACAAGCATGTTGGGCGGGCAGGCACAGAGTGAATTTGCTCAAGTACTAAAATGTACAAAATGCACATTGGAAAAAGTTTATTGCACCCAAACTAAAAGTTATTAATGCCACCACAGAGATCAAGTAGTCTTAAGCCCCTGCACACTGTTAAACTGTAGGTGCAAGGAATTGCAGTGACCATACATGGTCACTAAAATGTAGGGAAATGAACTGCAAGTTGTCTGCAGGAAATATAAACCAGTCCTTTGGTAGGAAGTAAACTGAGACACCAGGGTGTGGTCCTTTTAATGAGAGACCTTAAGGCTTGATGAAATCCAGCAATGGGAAAAGCCACTTGGTATAATAGATTATCCATTATCCAAGATGTTTGGTAACATCTTGATGTTACCAAAAGAAATCATGGGAAAACTGTTGCCTTAGGACAACCACTTCAAGAAACACATGAAGAGGGTGCCTGGGTGGCTCAGTCATTAAGCATCTGCCTTTGGCTCAGGTCGTGATCCCAGGGTCCTGGGATCAAGCCCCACATCGGGCTCCCTGCTCCGTGGGAAGCCTGCTTCTCCCTCTCACACTCTCCCTACTTGTATTCCCTCTCGCTGTGCCTCTGTCAAATAAATAAAATCTTTAAAAAAAAAAACATGAAGATCAGTGGTAGAGTGTATATGAGGTGGAATGGTTTGCAAAATATTAGCTACTGAAATAATTCCTCAGTGCTATAAACTCCCAAGTTAAAATGGCTTTGGATTAGTGACCCTGTTCTTAGTTGCATTTATTACTCAAAAACATGCCTGATTTATATAAACCAGTGTTTCTATAAGATGAGTTTCAATTAAGATCTTAAGTACCTAGATACCTTAGCTATCTACACTTGTTTGTACAGTAAATGTTAGGTGGACAATGAATGATAAAAGTGATCTGGGGTCTGCACAAAATTTTCCAGGGAAAAGTGTCTACCCTTTCATCAAAGCTGGCAAACATCACTTGAAAACAAGTTGGGAAATACTGCATTGGAGCACTCTGACCTCTTTTCCTGCAGTTCTGTTTTTGCTCCCTTCTCTCACAATTGGATCTGGTAATGTCACATTTCTTCAGTTGATAAAATCCAAATCAAGTTAATATGTTTATGTATTGCACTGTACTGGGCTCTACTAAGGAGGTCAGAGGTAAAATACTTCTGTGTCCTCTCAATAGTGACACAAAATGACAAAATCAAAGGCAAGCTATAATGAAGTATTGTGGGAGAGAAATAATAATATGAGGAAATTGAATAAAAAACAATACAGATGTGAGGAATATCAATATTTAAGCATATACACTTGAAGCAAAGATTGTATGCTCCAGAATCTGAGAGTGATGAATTGGGAATTTGGGTTATCAATTGGGTGGTCAGATAAGGGACAAATAAGGTGGAACATAAAGGCTGAAGTGTTTTGGGGCAACTGTAAAGCTATGGTCATTTGAATTACCTAAAACAACTTTTCAGTGGGAAGGCATATAGCAGAAAGTCACATAATTTAGTCTGTTGATTATGCAGAGTACACACATGAGCGAGTCAGGACCAAAAAGGTGCAATTTAGTGGAATTAAGCTTGAAACATTAACATGTTATAATTAACATCATTTCCCATTAAAATGGAAAACCTCTAGTAGATCTGGATGTCATTTCTCATTCACACAATGGAGGTCTTGGCTGCTAGACTCTACTAGCCTTAAGCTTTGTGAATGGTTACATTACAGGTAATACCTTTACATTACCAAAGTAGGTAACTACTAGTTACAACCAGGGACCTTAAGTTACCTGGATAAGGGACTTAATCCTTCTGAGCATATGTGCAACTTACAGAGAACAGAGACTCAAAGCCTTAAAGACCTAAGGAATAAAGGAATTTGGCTATAATAGACGGGGATCTGCATGGTTAGGACTGATTCCAGAAGTTGAAAGAGCAAAATCTGTATGTGTCTGGCTTTAGGGGCTTTAGTCAATAGGAATTCTTTTCTTTGCCTTCCATCATGCTTCCAATTTATCTTCAAATCTAGTAGGCTCAAACTTACCATTTGGTGCTTTCTAAAATTGGTTCTATTGCCAGAAATCTAATATCCACTGCACTTGGCTCCCCAATCAAGTGCCCTCTGAATTGATTATGCACCTCATAAATCCTTACTGTTGGCTCAACCTGTATGGAATCTTTTGCTTGTGCTCAGGTTTTTAACACCACTTGCCCAGTTAGAATCTTTATTTGAATTCCAACTTGCTAAGATAGTCTGCTTATCTTTTGCTAGTCCTTCCTGGGGATGAGACCTTCTTTCCCATCTTTCCTCCCAAAAGCTTGATTCAGGATCGAAGTAGTACTCACAGCATGGTGTAGTATTCATAAATGCCTGACTGAATATTGCCACTGCCTCTGGCCTCTCTCCACCTCACTGATTCTACGTATTTGGGTACGTACAGAGATCAGAGCAAAGCAAAAGTCTGCCATGCAGTTCCGGAAGTGTTATGGACCATCTTAGCTTTATGGAGGAGAAGGTGTCTTTCCAAAATGAGAACTCGACTCCTCGGTCTCATTCTCACAAGTCCTGGCCTCTTCCTTTACCACTAGCACACTACTAAAGTCCTGGCACGCCATATGGCTGAGTTATAACAGGAAATAAAGATTTAATCTCAACAGAATCCCAGGCTGAGTACAGTATAATCCAACCTATTTGGGAACTTTGTCCTAGTTAGGCTTACTCAGTTGATTCCAGTTTTCTTCAAAAGAGTATTAGTAATGGAAAAAGCATTTAAGAATACTCAATTTATCATTTGAAGAAAAGATTTACAAATACAGTGTATTATTTTACTGAGGTCAGTAAACTTTTGACCTATCCTTGCCTCCTAACTATATAATTGATGCACAATAAATTATACAGTTTGGTGAGTTTTTCCATTGATACACACCCATGAAATCATTACCACAATCAAAATAATGACTATCCATTTCTCCCAAAAGTGTCCTCTTGTAGAGGCTTAATTTTTAACACCTTACATTTGAGATGGCATCTAATACCCAAATGAAATTTTGAGCTAGGTAGAGAAGTATGAAGTTCAGGGAAGAGATCTGAGCTAGAGAAATAAAATTGGGAGTCATCAGCATGTGGATGGTATATTTAAAGCCATAAGATTAGATGAGATCACCAAGGAGTGAATATAAATAAGAGAAAAGAAGTGGTCCAAGAGTTGAGTCCTGGAACATTCCAAGAGTAGGGGATTCCAGGTTTAGTTGAAATCGTGCAGATTATTTTGTGCCAAGGGACAAAAATTGGGAAGCAGAAATGTGTTGTAAGTCCAACTGCCATATCAAGAACAGAAACTAGATGAAAAAGGAGTTTTGGAATGAAAAACGTGAATGAAAGGAAACCTAGCAAATAAATAATTGCTTGGGCTATAGGGCTGGAGATAGCCTTGATTTAATGCAGAGACTTAGCACGGAAATTGAGGGAGTTAATATCTGAGAACAACTTTGTAAAGTATCAGGCAAAATAGTCTCCAGAAAAGAATGAGATAAGGAATTTAGGAAGTATGATAGGGTGTTCATCAAGACACTGTCTACTTAGGTGGAGTCAGCTACAGACAAGTTAGAGGCTTGTCTTAAAGTGCTGAAGTGCCTGCTGAGGCTAAAAATTACCAATTTTAATAGTTAATCAGCGTAATTCTTACTATTTTATGGGGCTTATCTGCCTGGGAGAAGAAAGCAGATCAGTGAATTAATCCAAAATTAGGAATAAACTGGCCCAGAAGGAGCAAAATAATGACAAGCCAAGGGAATTGAGGATGTAGGTAAAACTGTTAAAATTATTAACCTTGAGATCCAGGCTGATTAGGGAAAAAAAAAACAAGTGAGGGTCCCAAGTAAGACAAAATCAGACGTACCACGGAAAAATGCTGATGAAAACTAGGTAAAATAAGGTCCTCTCCACTTATACTAAAAAATGACCCATAGCATGATGTATTCTGATTGTTGGGTTAGCTCCCTCTGGCCCTGGAATGTGAAGTCTTTACAAGAAGAAACTGTACCCTTTAATCTCTTAAATTCTGCCTAAAACAATGTAATGGCTCCTATAAAAAATTAAGTGAAATTCAATTTGTATATTTAGGACAATGATGATGTGATTTAACTTCTCCAAAAGGGGTAAAAGAAAATAAAAGCTGGAAGGCATTAAGGACAAATATATGTGTCCCCCAAAATTCGTATGTTGAAGCCCTAACCCGGGGGTGACTATATTTGGAGACAGAACCTCAAAAGAAGTAAAGGAGTTTAAATAAGCTTATAAGGGGAAGGCTCTGATCCAGGAGGAAGACTGTCCTTACTAAAAACCAGACAAAAACAAACCACCAGAGAGCTCACTCTCTGCCTCTCCCCTAGCACACCCACAGAGAAGATGTTGCATGAGCACACAATGCGATGGTGGCCACCCACAAGCCAAGACAAGAGGCCTCAGAATGTTGGATTTCCAGCCTTCAGAACTGTGAGAAAATTCATTTCTATTGTTTAAGCCACCCAGTCTGTGATATTTTGTTATGGTAGCTCTAACAGACTAAGAAGCAAAGGATAAATGGCCACTGCTATAATTTTGGGAGTTTATATTTAGCTAAAGAATTATGAGTAATAACTATGAAAAAAGCCCATGCAATGTAATCCCTCTGGTATTATACATTTTTCCCTTTAGGTTTCTATTTATTAAATTGGAACAAAATCTACAATGTGCTTTCTTATTGAATACTAACAAACAGAGCTGCCAGTCACAAAGTTTCCTCTCCACCTGTTTCATCATCAAGTTCAGTTTTTTGAGAAATAGATAACTTTTTAATAAAAAAAGTATTACTAAAGAGGGATGCCTGGCTGGCTCAGTTGGTAGAGCTTGCAACTCTTGATCTTGGGGTTATGAGTTCAAGTTCTACATTGGGCATAGAGCTCCGTTAAACAATAGAAACTAGGGGGCGCCTGGGTGGCTCGTTGGTTAAGCGACTGCCTTCGGCTCAGGTCATGATCCTGGAGTCCCGGGATCGAGTCCCGCATCGGGCTCCCTGCTCAGCAGGGAGTCTGCTTCTCTCTCTGACCCTCTTGGATCTCGTGCGCGCTCTCTCTCTCTCTCTCTCTCTCTCTCAAATAAATAAATAAAATCCTTAAAAAAAAAAAAAACAATAGAAACTAGGGCGCCTGGGTGGCTCAGATGGTTAAGCTTCTGCCTTCAGCTCAGGTCATGATCCCAGGGTCCTGGGATCAAGTCCCTTTCAGGCTTCCTGCTCAGTGGGGAGCCTGCTTCTCCCTCTGCCTCTCTCTCTCTCTCCCCCTCATGAATAAATAAATAAAATCTTTTTAAAAATAATTAAAAAATAAAAATATAAAAAATAAAAAATATAGGGCGCCTGGGTGGCTCAGTCGTTAAGCGTCTGCCTTCGGCTCAGGTCATGATCCCAGGGTCCTGGGATCGAGCTCTGCATCAGGCTCCCTGCTCAGAGGGAAGCCTGCTTCTCCCTCTCCCACTCCCCCTCCTTGTGTTCCCTCTCTCGCTGCCTCTCTCTGTCAAATAAATAAATAAAATCTTTAAAAAATAATAATAATAAAATAAAATAAAATAAAAAATATATATCAGAGAAACCAGAGATTGAAATGAAACTATCTCAGATAGAAAGTGAATGTTGTCTGAAGTTGTGTGCTTCACAGGAAAACCTTTTTGACATAAGTGAGATTACTTCTTTCATAATCACCTCGTAACAAAAAATGGTTTAGACTTACTAAATAGTTCACAGCCTCAAATTTTTTTCAGATATTGTTAAAATGTCTGTGCTACCTAGAAAAATCTATACATTCAATTCTATCCCTATCAAAATACCATCAACTTTTTTCACAGAGCTGGAACAAATAATCCTAAAATTTGTATGGAACCAGAAAAGAGCCCGAATAGCCAAAGGAATGTTGAAAAAGAAAACCAAAGCTGGTGAGATCACAAGTCCAAACTTCAAGCCCTATTACAAAGCTGTGATCATCAAAACAGTATGGTACTGGCACAAAAACAGACACACAGATCAATGGAACAGAATAGAGTACCCAGAAATGGACCCTCAACGCTATGGTCAATTAATCTTCAACAAAGCAGGAAAGAATATCCAATGGAAAAAAGACATTCTCTTCAACAAATGGTATCAGGAAAATTGGACAGCCACATGGAAGAATGAAACTGGACCATTTCCTTACACCATACACAAAAATAGACTCAAAATGGATGAAAGACCTAAATGTGAGACAGGCATCCATCAAAATCCTAGGGGAGAACACAGGCAGCAACCTCTGTGACCTTGGCCACAGCAACTTCTCACTAGACACGTCTCCAAAGCAAGGGAAATAAAGGCAAAGATGAACTATTGGGACTTCATCAGATAAAAAGCTTTTTGCACAGCAAAGGAAACAGTCGACAAAACCAAGAGACAACTGACAGAATGGAAAAAGATATTTGCAAATGACATATCGGATAAAGGGCTAGTATCCAAAATCTATAAAGAACTTACCAAACTCAACACCCAAAGAATAAATAATCCAATCAAGGAAAAGGCAGAAGACATGAAGAGACATTTCTCCAATGAAGACATACACATGAAAAAATGCTCCACATCACTCGGCATCAGGGAAATACAAATGAAAACCACAATGAAATACCACCTCACACCAGTCAGAATGAGGGGAACCCTCCTACACTGTTGGTGGCAATGCAAGCTGGTGCAGCTACTCTGGAAAACAATATGGAGGTTCCTCAGAAAGTTAAAAGTGGAACTACCGTATGACCCAGCAATTGCAAGATACAAAGGTAGTGATCCGAAGGGGCACCTGCACCCCAGTGTTTATAGCAGCAATGTCCACAATAGCCAAATTATGGAAAGAGCCTAGATGTCCATCAACAGATAAATGGATAAAGAAGATATTGTGTGTAGTACACACACACACACACACACACACACACACACACACGTATATAATGGAATACTACTCAGCCATCAAAAAATGAAATCTTGCCATTTGCAATAACATGGATAGAACTAGAGGGTATTATGCTAAGCGAAATAAGTCAATCAGAGAAAGAAGTATATGATCTCAGTGATATGTGTAATTTAAGAAACAAAACAGAGGATCACTGGGAAAGAGGAAAAAATAAGATGAATTCAGAGAGGGAGACAAACCATAGGAGACTTTTTTTTTTATTTAATTTTATTATGTTATGTTAATCAGCATACATTGTATCATTAGTTTTTGATGTAGTGTTCCATGATTCATTGTTTGCGTATAACACCCAGTGCTCCATGCAGTACATGCCCTCTTTAATACCCACTACCAAGTTAACCTATCCCCCCACCCCCTCCCCTTTAGAACCTTCAGTTTGTTTTTCAGAGTCCATAGTCAGTCATGGTTCGTCTCCCCCTCCGATTCCCCCCCTTTATGTTTCCCTTTCTACTATCTTCTTCTTTTTTTTTTTTAACATATAATGTATTATTTGTTTCAGAGGTAGAGGTCTGTGATTCATCAGTCTTAACACAATTCACAGCGCTCACCATAGCATATACCCTCCCCAGTGGAAGACTCTTAATCATAGAAAACAAACTGAGGGTTGCTGGAAGGGAGGTGGGTGGGGGACAGGGTAACTGTGTGACGTGCATTAAGGAAGTCACGTGATGTAGTGAGCACTGGGTATTATAAGACTGATGAATCACTGACCTCTACCTCTGAAACTAATAATATATGTTAATTAATTGAATTTAAATTAAAAAATTAAAATTAAAAAATAAAAAATACCCCCCCAAAAAATAAAATTTCCTTTTTCTATATGAACATTAGGATTGCAGTAAGTTTTAAAACTTATTTTTTTTTAAGATTTTATTTATTTATTTGACAGAGAGAGACATAGCAAGAGAGGGAACACAAGCAGGGGGAGTAGGAGAGGGAGAAGCAGGCTTCCCCGCAGAGCAGGGAGCCCGATGTGAGGCTCAATCCCAGGACCCTGGGATCACGACCTGAGCTGAAGGCAGACGCTTAACGACTGAGCCACCCAGGTGCCCCTAAAACTTATTTTTTGTAACTGATAGGTCATACCTATCATAATTTTGTTCCCTATTTAATGAAAAACAATATAAAATAATGACACTTTCACTTCTTTTTGTTTTTCACAGTACTTTGACATATATCATCTTGGTTTCTCTTATAGAAACCCTGGAAGGTAAAGTAGGCATAATTTGGTATTCATATATTTTATATGTGATAAACTAAAATTGAGATATTTAAAATATAGGCTGGTTAAGGTCTAGATCACTGGAGGGAATGATTTAATCAATTTTTGTATTTTGCACATAAAAATGCTGTTTTTTAGTTTGGGTGCTACATTTAAGAAAAACACTGACAGACTAGGAGGTATCCAAAGAAAGAAGACAAAGGCTCTGTAAACAATTCATTCTGGACAATATTTTAAGGATTTAGAAATATTTAACCTAAAGAAATGAAAGTCAAGGGAAAATATGATGGCTATTTTTACATATTTGAAAGTATATCAGGTGGGATAATAGTATATTAATAATCCCATGTGGTAGGTACTATTATGCCCATTTTACAGATGAGGAAGTTGAAAGTTAGTGAACTAAGTTGAAACTTAGTGAAGGTCACATAGGTCACATAGGAAGTGGAGGAATTGGAATTTAAAATCTGGCAGTCTAAGTCCAAAGATGGTGTTCCTACCCCCACTAACTACCTCCCCCAAAGGAGTAGTTAAATGTTTCTCTAAAAGGCACAAAGGAGATTAATGAAATAAATAAAATAAATGAAAAGAGGCAAACCACAACTGAACCTAAAAATGAAGTTCCTAATATGAGAATGTACAGCCTCCAAATCCTAGTCTTCCTGTCAGTGTGAGTTGGAGGAAGGAGGCTGGCTCTAGTCAACTTCAAAGACCCTTTCAAGTCTAAGTTCAGATTCTTCACTTGCCCAAGGTAACACAGCTAGTTAATGACCAAAATGACCATCGACATCCTCTATCCCTTTCTCAGTCCAGTGTTCAATCCACTAAGTATAGTGCCCCAGTTTTTTTTCCAGTGGAAATGTAAATTTCCTCAAAATTCACTAATCTGTGGGAATGGGTAAAATCACATTAAATTTTACTAGCTCACTGCCCTTCTGTTGACACAGAACCTCTAGCCCCTACAAAATTCCCTCATAGAGGTTCTGGGGTCCCCATTAGAGTATCTCACATGTATTCACAAAGAGGCCTCCTGATGCCCTTCCTGATATTCTGCCTATTACTGTGGCCCCTCCGTTGGGTACCCCCACACATCCAGTGCCTCCCACAAAACTTCAAAGTCTCCTTTCTTGCTGACACTATCATAGTCCAGAGGGGTGTTATCTTCTCATATCCTTCCCTTTGGTGCTATGCCTAATAAAGTAGAAATCTCTGCAGTTCCTACTGTCAGCGTTTTGTCATAGACATTTTTCCATGAAGGGCACCTGGCTGGCTCAGTCTGTAGAGCATGCAACTCTCGATCTCCTTGGGGTCATGAATTTAAGCCCCACATTGGGAGTAGAGTCTACTTAATAAAATAAAAAATAAAAACGTATCATAGATTTTTTCCATAGCACTGAGACCTGGTCCCTATAGTCAGGCTTGGGTTTAGTACTCTCCTGTCTTCCTCTGCCCCATCTCTGATCTCTTCCTGGCAGACACCTACGCTGCAATTCATCCTAAGAACCGGGAAGGCTCAGCCTCATGAGTCCAGACAAATCTGAATCTCAGATTAGGCTTAACCCTGCTATGTCAATAGTAGCCTGAAATCCACGTGTTTTTTTTTTTTTTAAGGTTTTATTTATTTATCTATCTACCTACCTACCTACCTATTTATTTATTTATTTATTTATTTTAGGTAAACTCTGTATTCAACCATGGGGCTCGAACTTACAGTCCTGAGATCAAGAGTCACACACTCTACCAACTGAGCCAGCCAGATGCCCCCAAGTAACTTTAATCAACTACTTTTATACAAAAATGTTGTTAATAGTTGATAATTTAATTACATTAGAAGGAACATGGACATTAAGCATATTAAACTTCTCTGGGGCAATAGTAAGGTGTATTCTTTGGGGTACATCTCAATTCTCACCTTTTAGTTTTATCACTGATGGAGACTCTCAGCTTATATTGCATTTCTTTTTCAAAAATGAATGCACTGGGGAGCCTGGGTGGCTCAGTCAGTTAAGCATCTAACTTTTGACTCCGGCTCAGGTCATGATCTCAGGGTTGTGAGACCAAGCCTTTTGTCAGGCTAGCATGGAGCCTGCTTAGGAATCTCTCTCTCCCTCTCTCTCTGCCCCTTCCCCCACCTCTCTCTCTTTCTCTCTCTCTTAAAAAAAAAAAAGTGAATACACAAACATTGCTCAAAGCCAGAAATGTCAGGTTAGTTTTGAAATTCATGGACTTGTCTCTACATTCTACATACCTGGATATAGCTCAGTTTCTTGATGGATGCTGTTTGCTTTAAATTTGATCTCTTCCTTTGAGATTGAACCCAATAGGTTAGGTGTGTCATAATTCAGAAATATGCTAAAATTTATTCATTTGTTCATTGAGTAAATAGGTAGTGAATAGCTACCATGTGCAGCTACCGTCTGTCCTAAGCACTAAAGATATAGCAGTAAACCAAACAACCAAAATCCCTGCCCTTGTGGAGCTTATATTTTAGGAGGAGGGGAGGAATACTACATAATAAATACTTATAAAGTATATGAGAAAATGAGATATGATATGAAAAAAATAGAACACGGTACATTGGGAGTGGGTTTGGGGACATAAGTAGTATGATTTTAAATATAGCTGACAGGATAGAATTCCATGAGGTTAAGCAAAGACATACAGGGGATGAGGGATTGAGCTATGCACATATCTGGGAAAAGGGCATTCCCATGGCAGCAGCCCAAAGACCAAAACATGCGTGGTAAAGAAAGAGAAGAAATAGACCATGCAAATCATGTAGAGCCTTATGGGTCGCTGAAAGGATTTTACTCTGAGTAAAATGGGAACCACTGCAAAAGAAACACAGAAACCTGAAGTGTGATTCATACGCATCAAAACCTTTGAACCGTACCCCCTAGGGCCTGGATCGTGGTCTCTATCATTTACCATTAAAAGGAAACAGGACTTAATGAAGAAATGACTGATTACAGATCTGAAACAAGAAATGTACAAGATGAATCTGGTGCACCTTGCTAGAGCAGAGAGCAAGAAAGCTGCCAAAGACTGCTAGGATTGTGTTAAAAGAACTCAGTAGCCAACGTGGAGCATCTCCTACCATACAAAGAGGTAAATTTAGACTATTACCAAGGATAAGAACTACAATAGTTTGACATACATAAAACATGTTCAAATCTGTGAATTCATAATGATACCTAAACAAAACAAAACAAAACTGACTTTGATGCTGTTAGAGGATGCTGGTGCACCAACTCATCACTTTCAGAACTGGCAAATAAAGGGACTTTCCAACACCAACTGTAGTAACGGATAATCAAATAGAAGGTAAGTTTCTCTTTATTGATGTATCCTAGCTAATACCTGAAAAAGATTAACATAATTAGAATGCCACCATTTTGCAAACGTCTAACAAATCAATGTATCTAAGCAATGATCATTAATGGCTGCTAGCATTAAGAAAAAGAGAAGCAACCTTAGAATAAGTAATTGATTGGATGTTCTGGGGGCATGTCAACAATATACAGATACTTTAAGATCCACTTTCCACAGGAAATATGTTTAAATATTTTTTTCCATAAAATGTGATATATTTATCCTAAGATATTGGCACTTCCCATTCATTGCAATAAAGTCACACATCTGCAAGATGTCTGATCAGTCTCCCCAGAAAGAGTTCCTTGAATGAATCTAACAAAACTCTAGAAAACTAATTATTAACATGAATAGAATAGCATGAGATTTATTACTTCAGCTTCAGCTGCATCTTGGAGAGGTGTGTTTGTTACAGACACTTCAAACTCTTCTATCAACTAGTGATATCAGTCCTGCCCCTATTATTGTTGTCTACCTTAATAAAGAGCCATATCTCACACATATCTCAGAAAGTAAAATATGCTCAATACCATATTAATGTTTATTCTAGTTTTATGGTTCATAGATGATTCATATTATAGTACCCCAAATTTCTTTGAACATTCTTCTTAATATAGAATAAATACAACCTCTAAACTTAGATCCAGTGAAATCCAAATATAAGAAACTGTCTCCTATGCAATTTTGTTTGCCATTTACTAGGAATTTAAATTATTTATCAATTTTTAATTCTCATAAAGAACAATCTGCAGAACACAAACTTCCAGAGTAAGTAAAATATATGTTTTCAGCTTTAGGCATGGGTTCTGGCATGTTTAAATGTATCTAATTTCCTAAAGGCTTATTTTCTTTTTTCTTTTTTAACTATTAAAAACTTATGAAAAGGGCACCTGGGTGGCTCAGTCGTTGCGTGTCTGCCTTCAGCTCAGGTCATGATCCTGGAGTCCCAGGATCGAGCCCCACATTGGGCTCCCTGCTCAGCTGGGAGCCTGCTTCTCCCTCTCTCTCTGCCTGCTGCTCCTCCCCCTGCTTGTGCTCTCTCCCTCTCTCTGTCAAATAAATAAATAGAAATAAATAAATAAATAAATATTAAGTAAAAAAAAATTAAGGATAACAAACCATAGACAATATAATTCAAATTTTATCAATATTTATATCTGGGGGCACCTGGGTGGCTCAGTCAGTTGGGCATCTGCCTTTAGCTCCAGTCATGATCCCAGGGTCCTGGGATCGAACCCCACATCGGGCTCCCTGCTCAGTGGGAAGCCTGCTTCTTCCTCTCCCACTCCTCCTGCTTGTGTTCCCTCTCTTGCTGTGTCTCTCTCTGTCAAATAAGTAAATAAAATCTTGTAAAAAAGTATAAAAAATTATGAAAAGATATCTTATAAAAATGTAAAAAGAAGGAAGATATTAAAAGTAAAATTAAAGTAACTCATAATTCTACAAGTTAAAGATAACCACTGTAGGGGCGCCTGCGTGGCTCAGTGGTTGAGCAGCTGCCTTCAGTTCAGGTCATGATCCCAGAGTCCTGGGATCAAGCCCCGCATTGGGCTCCCTGCTCCGAGAGAAGCCTGCTTCTGACTCTTCCACTCCCCCTGCTTGTGTTCCCTCTCTTGCTGTGTCTCTCTCTGTCAAATAAATAAATAAAATCCTTAGAAAAAAAAAATAACCACTGTAAAAAAATGTTTTATTTCTGTATGCAGATATAAATTTTATTTTATTTTAAAGATTGTATTTATTTGAATTAAAATGCTTCTGGTAATCTATCTTCTCACATTCATTTGCCATTCTAGTCCATACTGCAACCCAGCTGGTACCCTCTCCCAATCTTTTCCACTGCCCAGTCTACAGGGGTAAGAAACTACCTAACATCCTTAACCATGTATGATCCTTCCAGCTCCTTGCCTTAGGTAAGATCTACTCCATCCTTGAGCACACCACTTCCCTTTGCATCCTCCTTTTTTTTTTTAAGGATTCTGCCCACCCAATATGGGGCTCAAACTCAGGACCCCAAGATCAAAGGCCAAATGCTCTACCACCTGAGCCAGCTAGGTGCCTCTCTTTGCAGGCTTCTTAAGCTATTTCCCTTAGGTGAGAAAGTTAAGGTCAATATCTTCCTTGCATCCTACTGCCACTTCTTGACAATTATTCCTTCATCTTTATGTGCAACCCCTGACTTAAAAAAAAAGATTTTATTTATTTTGGGGGGCCTTGGGACAGAGGGAGAGGGAGAAAGAGTCCCAAGCAGACTCTGCACTGAGCATGGAGCCCAAGGCGGGCCTGTATCCCAGGACCCTGAGATCACGACCTGAGCCCAAACCAAATGGGATGCTCAACCAAGTGTGTCACCCAGGCGCCCCTCTCCCCTGATTTTTTCATGTTCATTCCACCTGACTTGCCACCCTTTGCCCTGCATTAAGGCAATTATTTTCCAACTGTCTAGTTACTGCCTTTTACTAATTTTGAAGAGTTCAGTACCAGGTGTGCTGTGCTATTCTGTACCATCTGTTTCCAATGTCCACACATCAATGTCCAAACAATTTGGCTTCTCAGTTCTTTGACTTCTTCTGTTTTCTCCCCTCCACACCCAGCATTCATACCTGGGATCCACTGGCCTTCAAGGAGCCATGATGGAATTCAAGGGATCTACAAACTTGGGCAGGGAAAAATCTGTATCTTTATTTTCATTAAGCATTAACTGAAATGTAGCTTTTCCTTCAATAATAAAGGTAGGCAATATACCACTGAATTACTAATGATATCTATGGCTTTATCACCATAGAAAACACAGCTATTTTTATATACATTGCATTACAGTTACTTTCACATACTAGTACTTAAGAATTTCACGTATGCTTATTTCTACCTAGAAATTATGGTTCTTTTTAAACCTGACACTAGATCTTGTTGTTTAATGCAAAGAAGCACATTATCTTAGTCCATTCAGGCTGCTATAACAAAATACCACATATTCGGTAGCTTATTAACAACAGAAATTTATTTCTCACAGTTATAGAGGCTGAAAGTCCAAGATCAGGGTGCCAGCATGGTTGGGTGAGAGCTCTCTTCCAGGTCACAGCTTCTCATTGTATCCTCATATAGTGGGTGGGAGTGAGGGAGCTCTTTGAGGTCTCTTTTAGAAGAGCAGTCATCCCACTCATGGGGGCTCCACCCTCATGACCTAATCATCTCCCAAAATCTCAACCTCCTAACACCATCATGTTGGTGTTAGGATTATGACATGTGGGTTCTGGGGGAACACAAACATTCAGGTCATGGCACACATACATTGCTGTAGCATTTGTTTAGTTTGTTCAAAGATTTTTATAACTATATTTTAAAGCTTTTTAAGTAAAGATTTCATTTATTTATTTGAAAGAGAGCAAGAGAGCGTGTACATGAGCCCCGGGGTGGGGAGGGCAGAGGGAGAGAAAGAAACAAACTCCCTGCTGAGCGGGGAGCCCGTGGGGCTTGATCTCAGGACCCCGAGGTCATGACCTGAGCTGAAGTTAGACATGTAATTGACAGACCCACCCAGGTCCCCTATAACTATATTTTAATGTAAAGGGTTTGTTTTGTTTTTTTAAGATTTTATTTATTTATTTGACAGAGAGACACAGTGAGAGAAGGAACACAAGCAGCGGGAGTGGGAGAGGGAGAAGCAGGCTCCCCGCTGAGCAAGGAGCCCAATGCTGGGCTCGATCCCAGGACCCTGGGATCATGACTTGAGCCAAAGGCAGACGCTTAATGACTGAGCCACCCAGGCGCCCCTAATGTAAAGGGTTTTATATATAATCCTACATATTTTGTTTTATATGCTTAAAAATATTTTTTGAAAAGTGGTCCATAGGCTTCACCAGAGTGGCAAGTAGTCCATGGTTCAAGTAGTTAAGAACCTCTGCGTTATACAGTAGTCCCCCTGTATCTGCAGGGATACTTTCCAAGACCCCCAGTGGATGCCCAAAACCATGGATAGTACAAAACCCTATATGTGTTATGGCTTTTCCTATACGTACATACCTATGATAAAGTTCAATTTACGAACTAGGTGCAGTAAGAGATTAACAACAGTAACTAAGGGGCGCCTGGCTGGCTCAGTCGGTAGAGCATGCAACTCTTCATCTTGGGGTTGTGAGTTGGAGCCCCACACTGGCTGTAGAGATTACTTAAAAATAAAATCTTTTAAAAAAATAAAAACAATAATAACATAATAAAATAGAACAATTATAACAATACTGTATTAAAAGTTATGCGAACATGTTCTCTCTTTAAGATACCTTATTGTACCATACTCACCCTTCTCATGATGACGTGAGATGATAAAACACCTACATGATGAGATGAAGTGAAGCAAATGATGTAGGCATTGTAACTGAACCCACAGAAAGTGAAACTGTGGATAAGGTGGAAGTACTGTATATCAAATATACCATACTTGTGTTTAACTTCCCTTCCTATCTACCCTAATTCCAAGACTCACCAGTGGTCTTCTTGTGCCAGTGTTCCCAATTCCCTTACCCCTATGGTCTTTCCTTGGCTACTATCCGGCGAAACCCCAACTATCTGCACCAGCCCTTTGCCTTGCTACAGAAGTCACACAGCAGGGCAGATTTATGCCACTATAAAATTCATGGTCTCTACCCTCAACCAGCCCCTCAGTGCTTCAAAGGAGTCCTCCTTTCCCCTGTTAGTTTTCTTCCCCATTTCAGACTTCGTTTCTGCGCCATACCTCTTAATTCCTCTCTCCCCCTACCTCAACTTTCCCCTCACCTCAGCAGAGGTTTCAACTCCCTTCCCTCTTCATGGAGAACTTTAAGACTACAGCTGACACAATTTCCTGATGCCAGTCATTATACGTAGCCACAGTTTTTCCTTCCCTCTCACTGCAATGGAATGGCGTCCTCCCCTGTCTAAGGCAAGTTCCTCCTCCGTTCTACAAATCACATTCATTCATTCAACAAATACTGAATCAAGACTCCCTATGTTTGTTATAAGTTATATCCATCTTCCCCCTGCAAAAAAAAAAAAGAGACCTGTTGAAGTCCCAAACCCCAGTACCTCAGAATGTAACCTCATTTGGAAATAGGGTCATTGCAGATGTAATTAGTTTAGGTGGGCTGCACCCCCCACCCCGATCCAATACGACTGGTGTGCTCATAAGATGGTCATATGAAAGCAGAGACACAGAGGGAATGTCATATTGCAATGAAGGCAGACATTAGAATTCTGCAACTGCAAGCCAAGGAAAGCCAAAGATTGTCTGCGTGCTACCAGAAGCTAGGAAGAGGCAAGAAAGGTTCCAGAGGGAGCATAACCCTGCCAACACCTTGATTTCACTTGATTTCGCAGTTCTAGCCTCCAGAGCTGTCAGACAATAAATTTCTATTGTTTTGAGCAACCCAGCTTGTGGTGCTTTGTTTGATCAGCCCTCGGAAACAAATATACTGTTGTAGGCTCAAAACGGTAAACAGAGCAGTGATTCCTGGCCTGTTTGTGGAGCTTACCTGCCCTCTTTGGAAACTAGATATAAAAATAATCCCCTTTTTCTCCTCTATCTTCAACTTCTCTCTCTCTTCTGGCTCCTCCCAACTTTAAGTATCCAGTATCTCTTTCTCTCTCTTTTTTAAAGATTTATTTATTTATTTGATGGGGGTGGGGGGCAGGGTACAGAGGGAGAGAGAGAGGATCTCCAGCAGACTATTCGTTGAGCACAGAGCCCGATGCAGGGCTAGATCTCAAGACCCCAAGATCATGACCTGAGCCAGAATCAAGAGTCAGATGCTTAACCAACTGAGCCACCCAGGCGCCCCAAAGTATCCAGTATTTTTTACATAGAAATTAAAATATCCCTGGCCTTCACATTCCTTTCTGACAGGTTATCTCTTGTTCCTGTTTTATAGCCACATTTCTTAAAGTAGTCATCTCCAGTTGTCTTTATTATACCAATCTCCCACTCACACTTCAGCCCTTTGTATTCTCACCTTCGTCCTCACTATTCCACTGAATTTCCTTTTGCCAAGGTCCCCAGATGAACTTGTCACTAAAGCCAGTGGAACCTTGAGTTTCCTCCTTGCTTGATCTCTCAGCAGCATCTGACCATGTTGACTACTTCTCCTTCCTGAAATGCTCTTTACATTTGGTGTCTGTAAAGCTATTCTCTCCTATCGTTTCTCCACGTTTTGTGACTGCTCCTTCTCAGATTCTTTTGAAGATATTTCTTCCATGTAAATGTTGGTGTTTTTTAAGAGACTAGGATGTGTCCTTTTCTTACTTTGCACACTCTTCCTAAGCAATCTCTTATTTCCTTGGCTTTAGTTACAATCTGTATGTGGAGGATTTCCAAATCAATAGCTCTAGTTCATATCTCTTTCCAGAGAGAGAGATCTGAATATTCTACTGTCTATAAACATCACTACCATGTGATACGTGTACCTCAAATGGAACACTTTTAACCTTCTTCCCTTCCCTCCATTCCAGTTCTTTCTCTAACATTCCCAGAAAATGACATTTCCATTCTTCCCATCGCCAAAGCCATTCCTGGGACTCATTCCTAACTCCTCTCTCCTTTATCCCTCTACAACCAAGCAATCTACACATGCTACTGGTCTGGCAGTCCAAATATTTCTTGAAACTACCTGCTTTCCCCCAATTTTAAGGGTACTCCTTTAGTATCAACCACTATTCTCTCTCTTCTCAATTATTACACCACCCTCTTTATTGCTCTCAGGGCCAGTGTCAAGGGCAGACGACTTGTGCAATCATGCAGGGCCCTCACTCAAAAGAGCCCCTCACTTGGTTTTATGTTCTGAGGTTTCCATCTTGAAATACTTAATACTTTTATCTTTGAACTTATATTTTTTTAAGTGAAGTCCAACAGGAGTCCAATAGAGCATATGTGTGAGTGGAGGAGATAAAGGCAATATGCATGTCTGTCATTTCTTGCCATTCTATTTCTATATAGTGGCCACAATGCCACATGAGCACAGAATTCCAGCAGACCCACCATGTGTGCAAGTTCAGTAAGGCTCAAATGAGTACAAGGCAAGAGTGTTAAGTCTGGGTCAGCAAAAGAAAGCCGTGGTTTCCACTGGGGAATCAGAACTTGTTTTGAAGGCAGAAAGAAGGCAATGGCATTCTAAGAAACATCAATGACCAAGTACCCCTATGATACCCTTTTTTGTTTTTATTTTATTATTATTTTTACTTTTTATTTTTATTTATTTTTTAAATTAACATATACTGTATTATTTGTTTCAGGGGTACAGGTCTGTGATTCACAGCATTCACCATAGCACATACCCTCCCCAATGTCCATCCACCCAGCCACCCCATCCTTCCCACCCCCCTCCACTCCAGCAACCCTCAGTTTATTTCCCGAGATTAAGAGTCTCTTATGGTTTGTCTCCCTCTCTGGTTTCGTCTTGTTTCATTTTCCCCTACCTTCCCCTATGATCCTCTGTCTTGTTTCTCAAATTCCACATATCAGTGAGATCATATGATAATTGTCTTTCTCTGATTGACTTATTTCACTAAGCATAATACCCTCTAGTTCCATCCATGTTGTTGCAAATGGCAAGATTTCATTTTTGATGGCTGCATAATATTCCATTGTAGATATACACTACATCTTGTTTATCCATTCATCTGTTGATGGACATCTAGGCTCTTTCCATAGTTTGACTATTGTGGATATTGCTGCTATAAACATTGGGGTGCACGTGCCCCTTCGGATCACTACATTTGTATCTCTGGGGTAAATACCCAGTAGTGCAATTGCTGGGTCGTATGGTGGCTCTATTTCCAACTTTTTGAGGAACCTCCATACTGTTTTCCAGAGTGGCTGCACCAGCTTGCATTCCCACCAACAGTTTAAGAGGGTTCCCCTTTCTCCACATCCTCACCAACATCTGTCATTCCCTGACTTGTTAATTTTAGCCATTCTGACTGGTGTGAGGTGTTATCTCATTGTGGTTTGGATTTGTATTTCCCTGATGCTTAGGGATGTGGAGCACTTTTTCATGTGCCTGTTGGCCATTTGGATGTCTTCTTTGGAAAAATGTCTGTTCATGTCTTCTGCCCATTTCTTGATTGGATTATTTGTTCTCTGGGTGTTGAGTTTGGTAAGTTCTTTATAGATTTTGGATACTAGCCCTTTATCTGTAGTGTCATTTGCAAATATCTTCTCCCATTCTGCCAGTTGTCTTTTGGTTTTGTTGACTGTTTCCTTTGCTGTGCAAAAGCTTTTTATCTTGATGAAGTCCCAAGAGTTCATTATGATACCCTTTTTTAAAATTCATGTTACTTCCCTGTGTTAACTCAAAACTTATGCTGAAAATGGAATATAAGGAAAGGGAAAGGGCAAACCCATACTTACTTTTCCTTCCAGACTCTCCTTACTCAACAGTATTCCAAAGATAGAGTATTGGTAGAATATGCACCTATCAAAAAGTGAAAGAAAAAAGTTGAGCTGATTTATACAGTGTTTCCACTGTTCTGAAAGAACAAAATACATAAGCATGTACCAGTTATGAAATACAAATTGTATAATTTCAATGATTCTTCATATGAGTTAACTGTTCTTATATTTGCATCTAGAGCTGACTTTGCACAATATAAAGATGAATGGTAAAATTTATGCTAATAATTTAAATTTTTAATTTTTCTCTATTTAGAATGTTAGATAACAAATAGAAAACATTATGACAAGTGAAGAGAAAGACTGTGGAAGAATGAAAAAGCTTTATATTTTAGTACCTTTAACACCACATTTTTCCTGTTTTTTTCAACAAGAAGCTCTACATATTCATTTTGTACTAGACTCAGGAAATTATGTAGCCAGCTCAGGTTGTTGCTCACCAATCCATCCTACAGCTAGACTGAACCAAATTGTAAATTTATTAAGTCATTTTCTTGTTTAAAGCCTTTCTGATGGGTGCCTGGGTGGCTCAGTCATTAAGCGTCTGCTTTCGGCTCAGGTCATGATCCCAGAGTCCTGGAATCGAGCCCCGCATCAGGCTCCTTGCTCAGCAGGAAGCCTGCTTCTCCCTCTCCCACCCCCCCTGCTTGTGTTCCCTCTCTTGCTGTGTCTCTCCCTGCCAAGTAAATAAATAAAATATTTAATAAAAACAAATAAATAGGGGTGCCTGGGTGTCTCAGTCATTAAGTGTCTGCCTTCGGCTCAGGTCATGATCCCAGGGTCCTGGGATCAAGCCCCACATCGGGCTCCCTGCTCAGCGGGAAGCCTGCTTCTCCCTCTCCCACTCCCCCTGCTTGTGTTCCTTCTCTCTCTCTGTCTCTCTCTGTCAAATAAATAAATAAAATCGTTAATAAATAAATAAATAAATAAAGCCTTTCTGAAACTTGCCAAAACCTTACCCTACAGTTGCACTCTACACAAGGATGCTCAAGGAGGAGAAAGGGATCTGAAATCCAGCTTGCACTCTGCCTGACCTGCTATGCACCCTGACGTGTGGTACAATACTGACCTTAGACCAAGGAGAGGCCCCTGGCCTGGCCTCCTTGCTTGATAGTGGTCTTAACTTTAAAGTGCATGCAAATCAGCTAGAGGTCTTGTTAAACTGAAGATTCCAATTTGGTTGATTTGGGATGAGGCCCAAGATTCTGCATTTTTTTAAAGATTTTTTAAAAAGATTTCATTTATTTATTTACTTGAGAGAGAGAAACAGACAGAGAGAGAGCGCGGGAGGGAAAGAGAGAGAGAATCTGAAGCAGACTCCACACTGAGCACAGAGCCCAACGCGGGGCTCGATCCCATGACCACAAGATCATGACCTGAGCTGAAACCTAGATTTGGGCGCTTAACTAACTGAGCCACCCAGGTGCCCCTAAAGGTTTTACTTTTTAAAGTAATCTCTACACCCAACATGGGGCTTGAACTCACAACCCAAGATCAAGGGTCATATGCTGTACCCACTGAGCCAGCCAGGTACCCCTTTGAGATTCTTCATTTTTGTAAGCTTTCATGTGATGCTCATGCTGCTGGTCCATAGACCACATTTTGAGTAGCAAGGCTTTAGAGGACCTTGCTCTTGGGGTCCTCAGGCAATGCCACTTTCATACAAAAACCCCATTGGGTTCAGATACCCAGGACCATAGAATTCCCTATCCAAACAGTTCTGAATCCACTTTCTAATTGTTTGCTGGGGGAAAGGGAATGGTGAATAGAACTAAGACAGGTGGGTCAAGATGTCCACATGCATATGAACAAGGCCCTTTTTGGTAGAGGATGACTTGGAAGTAGAAATAGGAGACCAGGCTTGAAGTCATATGCCAACACCAAACTCTGAGTCCAAGAATTTTGAATTTGAACTTGGTCTTTTAGGTCATTACGGAATTATATGTGTCAAGTTAGAGGAATAGAACACAATTATTTAATAGTCAATTAGATTGATCTACAACTTTAAGATGTGGGCCTCTGTTTGTATTCTTGCCCTAAGCTTTACAAATGTTAGGGGCAAGTCTGTGGAACTTCATCCACCATGAGGAAGGGGCATCTTCTTTGGATGAAGACACTTTCCACTGCCCTTTTCACTCTCCAAGGCCAGGCCTGGAGTCTCTAAGTTGCAACTGCTCAGAGAGGATGCTTATTTCTAATTCACACAAAGGCTCAGAGGAGGCTTTTAGGAGGCAGACAGCATTTTTTAAAAGTAAAATTGAACATGAAATAGAAAATATAGGAGTGCTTTGCACATAGTAATAATATTGTCATGAAGTATGGTTCATATATACATATCTATGAAATTTGTAAATTGGTGGCATTATGAACTATATCTTTTTCCTTGAATTATGGTCAAAAAAGTGTGAAAGCCTCAATTCCAGATGGTAAAGGCCTTCAAAATCTGGTTGTAGATTATCTCTCCACAATCACATCTTGCAATTAATTTTCCTTCCCCAGACCTACCTTCTGCCTATCTAAGCACTTTACATTCTAACTGCAATGACCTTTTCTCCATTTCTTGAAGGCATGTTTCTTACCCCAGCACTTGCCTATGTTTTCCTTCAGTCTGAAACATTCTTTCTCTATCTCTTCACTTAGATAACACCTCCTCAGCCTGGAGGATTCAGTACAGACATCACCTCCTTGGGAAGCCTTCTCTGACCCCTATGTTCAGGTAAGTCACTCTTCCTAAGGACTCCAGCATCATCCTTTCCCCTAGCGTTGAATTCATCACCAGGTTGTATAACTGCTTAACTGACTTTTTGGTCTTATGTGGGAAGGGACAATGCCTGTTTTATTTATCTTTACCTCTATTGTTGACCACAGAATCTGGCATATAGAAAGTGCTCAACAAATAATGTTGCACTGAATTAAAAACACATTTTCTATTTATTTTATTTTATTTATTTATTTTTAAAGATTTTATTTATTTATTTGAGAGAGAGAGAATGAGGGATAGAGAGCACGAGAGGGAAGAGGGTCAGAGGGAGAAGCAGACTCTCTGCTGAGCAGGGAGCCCGATGTGGGACTCGATCCCAGAACCCCGGGATCATGACCTGAGCCGAAGGCAGTCGCTTAACCAACTGAGCCAACCAGGCTCCCCTTCTATTTTTTTTTTTTAAAGTAATCTCTACAACAAACATGGGACCAAACTCATGACCCCAAGACCAAGAGTCAGATTACCAACTGAGCCAGCCAGGTGCCCCACACGTTTTCTGTTTTCTATGTAAAATACATTACACTATTATATATGCATCACATCGTACTTAAATCTTTTCAAGGCCTATGATTATTTTCTTAGGATAAAGCCCTAGAAGCAAAATTATTACTAGATCAAGGAATATTATCATTTTAAAATCCTTGACATATATTGGTAACTTCATTTCCAGAGGCTTATTGTTCCAAATCTATTTAGGAACTATTGACAATTTCTGCAACATTCAGTCAATCTCATTTAGGGTATATATCTCTTATATCTGTTTTTCTCTCCATTTATACAAGTCTTATTTTTATTTATTTATTTATTTTGAAAGATTTTATTTATTTATTTGATAGGGAGAGACACAGAGAGAGAGGGAACACAAGCAGGGGGTAGTGGGAGAGGGAGAAGCAGGCTTCCCACTGAGCAGGGAGCCCAATGCGGAGCTCAATCCCCGGACCCGGAATCATGACCTGACCTGAAGGCAGATGCTTAACGACTGAGCCACCCAGGCACCCCCAAGTCTTATTTTTATAATCACTGAATATAATTTTATAATTTTCCTGATATATGATCTTCATGATCTTTTTTTTTTCTTAGAGAGGGAGAGGGGGGTGGGGAGAGGGACAGAGGAAGAGGGAGAGAGAGAGTCTTAAGCAGGCTCTACACTCAGCACCGAGCCTGACATGGGGCTCGATCTCACGATCCTGAGATCATGACCTGAGCCGAAATCAAAAGTTGGACACTTAACCACCTGAGCCACCCAGGTGCCCCTGATCTTCATAATCCTTTTAAAGGTGACTAAGCATTTAAATATGTTGTGTATGTATATGTGTGTGGATATGCGCACACACAAATGTGTAAAATCATCATTATTATGAATTCAAAGTCTTCCCCACCATATTTTTATTAACAGGTTTGCTGGCATATAGGAAATCTAATAGAGTTGGTAATTGCTTTCTTATCTGCCTGCTGTATTGATTTTTCAGTTATAAATGTACACAATCTTATCATATGTAAATAATATATATATATATATATATATATTCTCTTTTCTATGGTTATGCTTCTTATTTGTTTCACATCTCACTTTAATTGCTAGAATTTCCAGGGGCACCTGGGTGGCTCAGTCAGTTGGGTGTGTGCCTTCAGCTCAGGTCATGATCCCAGCTCCTGGGATCCAGCCCATGTCAAGCTTCCTGCTAAGCAGGGAGCCTGTTTCTCCCTCTCCTCCCTGCTGGTACTGTCACTATCTCTTTCACTCTCTCACAAATAAATAAATAAAATCTTTTTTAAAAATTGCTAGAATTTCCAGAACTTGTTAAATAAAGGTAATAAGGGCAGGATCCCCTTTGATTTCTTTACTTTAATGGAAACACTAGTATTTCAGTATTAAGTGTGATATTACCTGTATTTCATGAAAATATTCTTTATTATTTTAAGGAAGTTTTATTCACTTTCTAGTTTACTATAATTAAGACTCAAAAGTAGAGGCACCTGGCTGGCTCAGTTGGTAGAGCATGCAACTATTAATCTTGGGGTTGTGAGTTTGAGCCCTACGTTGGGTATAGAGATTATTTTTTTTTAAGATTTTATTTATTCATTTGAGACAGAGAGATACAGAGAGAGAGCATGAGCTGGGGGAGAGGGAGAAGCAGACACCCCACTGAGACAGGAGCCCGACGTGGGGCCCAACACGGCCCCATGCAGGGCCCAATTCCAGGACCCAGAAATCATGACCTGAGCTGAAGGCAGACTCTTCAACCATCTGAGCCACCCACGTGCCCCTAGAGATTACTTAAAAAAAAAAAAATACTCAAGGGGTGCCTGGGTGGCTCAGTTGGTTGAGCATCGAACTTTTGGTTTTGGCTCAGGTCATGATCTCCGGGTCTTGGGATTGAACCCCACCTCTGGCTCCATGCTTAGCTGGGAGTCTGCTTGAGATTCTCTCTCCCTCTGCCCCTTGCACTCATACATACTCTTTCTGTCTCTCTCTAAAATGAATAAATAGGGCACCTGGATGGCTCAGTCGTTAAGCATCTGCCTTCGGCTCAGGTCATGATCCCAGGGTCCTGGGATCAAGCCCAACATCGGGCTCCCTGCTCCGCAGGAAGCCTGCTTCTCCCTCTCCCACTCCCCCTGCTTGTGTTCCCTCTCTCACTGTGTCTCTCTCTGTCAAATAAATAAATAAAATCTTAAAAAAAATAAAAAATAAAATGAATAAATATTTTTCAAAAACCTCAAAAGTAGGTTTTATTTTTATCATATGCCTTTTAAGCTCTTATCTAAATGAATATGTACCTTCCTCCATTTGACCTATTGATACGATGATCAGGTGTTTTGGGATAAACTCGACCAATTTTTTAACTAATTGTAGAATTGAACTTGCAAATACCTGTTTTATTTAGGATTTTTACATTTCTTTCATAGTGAAAATCAGTCTGAATTTGTGTATGTGTGCTTTGTCAGGTTTTATATCAAGGTTTATGCTGATTTTGTAAAATTAACTAAGAGATTTTCTATCTTTCTCTATTCTAGATAACAGTTCCTATAACATTGTAATTATATTTTTCAGGAAAGAATCCACTCTTCAAACTATTTAGGCCCCAAATCCTTTGAGGAGTTAATTCTTTAACATCTTTTTCTTTTTTTTTTTAAGATTTTTATTTATTTATTTGAGAGAGAGAGAATGAGAGATAGAGAACACGAGAGGGAAGAGGGTCAGAGGGAGAAGCAGACTCCCCGCTGAGCAGGGAGCCCAATGTGGGACTTGATCCCGGGACTCCAGGATCATGACCTGAGCCGAAGGCAGTCGCTTAACCAACTGAGCCGCCCAGGCGCCCTTTAACATCTTTTTCAATTTCTCTCATAGTTTTTAAACTTTTTCTGTTTTCTACTTCACTTAATTTTGATAACATATTTTTCTAGAAAATTTTCAATTTTATTAGTATTTCCAAACATATGGCCAGGCATTATGAAGTAGTACATAAAATAGTCATGATTTTTTAAAAAGATTTTTTTTATTTATTTGACAGGGACAGAGACAGAGAGAGGGGGAACACAAGCAGCGGGAGTGGGAGAGGGAGAAGCAGGCTTCCCGCCGAGCAGGGAGCCCGATGTGGGGCTCGATCCCAGGACCCTGGGATCATGACCTGAGCCGAAGGCAGACGCTTAACGATTGAGCCACCCAGGCGCCCCTTTAAAAAGATTTTTAATTAAAAAATAAACTCTATACCCATCGTGGGGCTCGAACTTACAACTCCAAGATCAAGAGTCACAAGCTCCACCAGCGGAGTCAGTCGGGCACCCCAAAATAGACAAGATTTTTAAAAAAATCTTGTGTTATCATTCTTAATTTTCTGAATTGTGTTTTCACCCTCTTTCCTCAAACTGCCTGCCTTTTGTCTATATTAGTGGTTCTTTAGAAGGAAAAATAGTCTTGGGGTATATAAATCAATTACATTCTTCTCTTATTTTTCAATTAATTTTTTTCTGTTTTTCCTCATTTTTCCTTTTTAAATTTTACCTTATGTTATTTCATAGTTCTCCATTTCTGATTGGAATGTTATGCTTAGGTCATTTATTTTCATTTTATATTTTTCCAAAGTGAAAATATGTAAGATCATAAATTTGCCTGTAAGTACAGCTTTGGCTGCAGTCTATACCTTTTGCTATAAATATTAAACTGAAATTTGGCTTTGTCTTTGGGATTAGGCTAAAATCTGCTGTTAGACCATTACATTTCAACTTTAGCCTGTGGAAGACTGAATTGCCGAATGCTGACTTCGAAAGAATTCAAGGGATCCTTGAACTTGTGTGCAACCAATGACCAGCAGTCATATATATTACCATGATCTTTAATCAGATTAAGTACATCAGTAATGTGAACAAGGCTTGTCATTTGGATGTATTTTAATTTCTGAATATAGGACAAGCATTTTGGATGTTCCTTTAGTAAAAAACTATATGCTTTATATGTTGAAATTCTATCAGTCAGTTGAAGTGTAACAGTATATTATTGTAAGAGTGTAACATTACAATAATTAATGATGATTGTGAAAAGTAGGTAAAGGTGTACAAAATATGCATATTAAGTGAAAAAGGATGTTATATTAGTAAAATTTTATGTATATGATATGAGACCATTATTGTCAAATATATTAATGTAATATTAGTATCTGGAGAGATAAAAATCATAGCTTCTCTGCCTTTTGGCTAAGATCAAGTGTAGAGAGAGAAAAACCAGAAGATTGTATTTTTGTACAGTAATCATCCCTGGCAATGAGGTTCTAGGACATTTTTACTTTTATTTTATATATTTATATGATGCTTGAATTTTCATTAAGAGCATACATTATCTTTTATTGAAAAACAATAAATATATTTAAAATACAAACAAAACTGAAGATATACAAGTTAGCAGTCTGAGAAACTATATGATGATCTTTCTTTTCTTGGAAGATTCTGTGACCCAGTTACCTAGGACTTTTATTTCCTCACACTTTTTTTGCTGGCCTTTCAACCACTTCACAAATCATTATGCATAAACAAGGAAAGAAAAACTAGTCAATTATGTCACATTTTATCAGCTATGATGAAGAAATAGACAAAGTAGTGCAATTGATTCATATAAATTGTTCAATCTTAAATGGTATGTTCTAATTGGGTCCTTTTGTGCTTGATCAAGGAACTCAAATTTAGCCAAATAGACTGTTACTTTAATACATGGGAGAGGGGTGAGCATTAGGGGGGAACCGAGGAATCTGAGATGCAGTGATGGAATGATTGTCCAGTCAGCACTCACAGGAATTGGACCTGGAGGGACAACAGGACCCAGGAGGCTCAAGGGACTGACAACTCTGTGTCTCCTCTCTTGCTGTATATGGCCTTTCTTTTTCAGAGTATCTTTGCCTATCTCTGAAGTTTTGCTCTATTTTTCTCCTGCTTCCCATTGGCCTATTCCCTCTCTCTCTACAATTTACATCCATTCTCTTCACACTTACCTTCTAGAAGCCTTACTCCTTTGTTCAACTCTTCTCTCTCCTACATCCTCAACCTTTTTCTTTCTATTGGATTTTATCCACAGGTATATAAGTTTGCTTCTCCCATCTTAAAAACCAAAACAAGCAAACCAAACGAGGCAAAACAATAACCCCTGTCTGGAACTCAAATCTTCCTTAAGCAACCGCGCATCTTTCTGGGTCCTTTCTCAAAGGTCTTGAAAGAGCAGTCCAGATACGCTGCCTCCTCTTCCCGGTCACTGCCTCCTGACTGGCTCTCGCCCTTACGTTGTAAATGAAGCTGCCCTGCTTAAGATCCCATTTCTGTTCCAGTCTAAACTCTTAACCACATTCATTCAACATAATTGATTCCTTCCACTTCCTTAAAAACCCTCCTCTCTTGTGAAACCTCACACTCTCTTGTTTTTTCTTCTACCATTCTGGCCATTCCATCTCAAACTTCCTTTATAGGCTGCTCCTTCTTTACTTATTCTTTATAAATTGAGCTTTACCAGGACTTAAAGCTTAGACTTCCTGTCCATGTTCTCTTCCTACTCTTCTACATTCTACCTAATTGTATCCATTAACATGGCTTTAAATACCTTTTTTTTTTAAGATTTTATTTATTTATTTTAGAGAGAGCGTGCACGCTCAAGCAGGGGGAGGAGCAGAGGGAGAGAGGGAGATTATCTCTAGCAGACTCTGTGCTGAGCACAGAACTGGACTCTGGGCTTAATCCCAGGACCCTGAGATCATGACCCACTGGAAACAGAGTCAGTCACTTAACCGACTGCACCACTCAGGGGCCCCTAAATACTTTTATAAGAAGTTAATTGAAAATGCAAGTGGATTGTTCTAGATTAGTGACATCTGACAGAACTTTCTGTAGTGATGGAAATGTTCTATATCAATGCTATCCAATACCGTAATCACTAGCCACCGGTGGCTATTGAGCACTTGATAGGAAGCTAGTGTGATTAAGGAACTGAATTTTAGATTGTATTCAGTTTTAATTAAAGTTGAATAGCCACATGTGGCTAGTGGCTTTGATTGAGTTTGGTTCTAGATTAAAAGAAACAAAAGAGATGTGTCTGGCTGGTTCAGTGGATAGAGCATGTGACTCTTGATAACAGGGTGTGAGTTCAAGCGTCACATTAATTTAAACATTAAATAGTATTAAATAGTAGTAATAAAAGTTTGTGTGAATTTGGTTAAATGTAGTGAAAAACAGAGGCACAGGTGCTGTGTGGTTTCAGCTCAGTCTCTGCCTCCCTTGGTCTGCATCTAGATCTTTTTCCCAACTGTTAATCCTGCTAACCAACAGTGACTCCTGGCCTGCCACCAGCCACAGAACAGCCTTCCCTGTAGCTCTCCACTAGTTCTCCTTTCTGGTCCCAGATTCCCCTGCAAGGTCTCCCTTATTCACCCAGGCTTCAGGAGGGCTGGTTAGGGAGGCAGCTCTCATTCTCCAACTTTCCCTTTTGAATCATTGATTTCCTAGCTTCTCCCATCATATTAATTCTTTTTTTTTAAGATTTTATTTATTTATTTGATAGAGAGAAACACAGCGAGAGAGGGAACACAAGCAGGGGGAGTCGGAGAAACAGGTTCCCCGCTGAGCAGGGAGCCCGACGTGGGGCTCGATCCCAGGACCCCGGGATCATGACCCGAGCCGAAGGCAGACACCTAACGACTGAGCCACCCAGGCACCCCCATCATTTTAATTCTTATTCCTATAATATACTCATTTTGTAATATTCATAGTGGTTCTGCTTCCCTGATTCCTGATACACTCCTGAAATCTTATTCTCTCAGAACTCCTCAACTCAATAAATAGCATCAATATCCATTAATTTTCACCTTAACTCCCTACTTTCAGTCCACTATTGAGTCCTTGGCAAACTCGGGTTCAAAATACATTGTTGAATATGCCCACCTCTTTCTATTTCCTCTGTAATACCCTTGTCCAAGTAACTTCGTTCTTTTCCCTGGTTACATCTCCATCATTAACCCCCAATATCAATTCTGTTTCTAAATACTAATTTTATTTTATTTTTTTAGATTTTATTTATTTTTTTTGACAGAGAGAGACACAGCAAGAGAGGGAACACAAGCAGTGGGGAGTGGGAGAAGGAGAACAGGCTTCCCGTGGAGTGCAGAGCCTGATGTAGAGCGGGGAGCCTGATGCGGGGCTCGATCTCAGGACCCTGGGATCATGACCTGAGCTGAAGGCAGACGCTTAGACTGAATCACCCAGGCGCCCCTAAATACTAATTTTAAACATGTGAAAAATTTCAATAGCTTCCCATTGTACTTACTCACATAGTCTTGTGTAATCTGGCTCCACTCCTGCTGAATTCTCCAAACTCATCTTGAGCCACTATTTCCCTGACCAAATATACTCCAGCCACAGTAGCTTCCTTTCAGTAAAGACCAAGCTCTTTCTCCTCTCAGGGTTTTCACATATACTATTCATTCTGCTTGAAATGTTCTTCCAGCTCCCCTTTATTCCTCACTTTCCTTGGTTTACTCTTTCAGGTCTTAGTTTATACATCACTTCCTTTGAAAGGCCTTCCTTGACCAGCCTGAGTAGGTCCTCCCTATTCTGTAACACTATATTATGTTAATTTCTTCTTTGCATTTATCACATTTTATAAATGTTTTGTTTGTTTATTTGTTTAATTAATTAATTAATTAATTTCCTCACTTAGCTGTGGTTTCCATGAAGGCAAGAGGCATTTTCTGCTTAATTCACCTTGCGCTTAATTCGGTGCCTGGCACGTAATTTGGTACTCAGAACGTGTCTGTGGAATGATGAATGTAGTGTGTGGATTCCTCCTAGCTTCTTTTTTTTTTTAATGTTTTATTTATTTATATAAAGTAGGCTCCATGCCCAATGTCTGGCTTGAACTCACAATCCTGAGATCAAGAGTTGCATGCTTTAGCCAGGCAGGCACCCCTAAACATGAAACTTTTACCTAGTTTTTTTTTTATGTTATGTTAATCACCATACATTACATCATTAGTTTTTGATGTAGTGTTCCATGATTCATTGTTTGCGTATAACACCCAGTGCTCCATGCAGAACGTGCCCTCTTTAATACCCATCACCAGGCTAACCCATCCCCCCACCCCCTCCCCTCTAGGGGAGGACAATTTGTTTCTCAGAGTCCATAGTCTCTCATGGTTCATCTCCCCCTCCGATTCCCCTCCTTCATTCTTCCCCTCCTCCTAGCTTCTTATTTATGGTTTTTGTTTCCTCATAATTTTAGTTTGACATGATATCTCATAGCCCAGCTCTAACTCCCTCCTCATGACACTGACTCTCTCTTTGGTTTTCCTCTAGGAATGGTCTGGTGCCTGATGCTGGTTTAATTAATTCTGGCAAGGCAAGTTTGAGTGGTGTTATAGAGTAAAACTCTGACAGCCTAGGCTGCTCCATTAGCAGGGGCTTTGGGTAAGGTTACCCTTGAAAAGAGCTTTGAGACACACCATAATGGACATATTCAGTGTAAGAATTATCACTCTATTTTCCTCTTTTGTGCCATGATTCATCATGAAAATCTGAACAACCAAAGATTGCTTGTATTCTGGGACTCCATTCAGAATAGAGTGGGAATACTTTGATAAAACCATTATGGTTTATGTTTACATAATCCTTGTTTTTTTTTAGTTACTTGTGTAAATTCTGTGCCTTTTTAAATTTAATCCATCACTTTTCATTGTAAAAGTTAAATGCAAACAGCTAAAATGAGACTGGATTTTTTTTAAGTTATTTATTTATTTATTTATTTATTTTTTAATTTAAGTAATCTCTACACCCAATGTGGGGCTCAAACTCACAATCCTGAGATCAAGAATCACATGTTCTTCTGATTAAGCCAGCCAGGTGCCCTTGAGATTGGATTTCTAATTTAAAAAAATAAATAAAAGAGAGCTAAAAGCAATAGAAAGAATGTCTAGTATTTCAAGTATATTTAAAACATTAACATTTTTAATTAATAGAGTTTATTTTTAAGAGCATGTTTAGGTTTAAGAAAAATGAGCAGAAAATACAGTTTCCATATACTCCCTCCCCCAGCCGTCCTCTACCCCAGTGTTAACATCTGTGATTGTTGGTACATTCGTTACAATTGACTAACCAATATTGCTACATTATTATTAACTAAAGTCCACAGTTAACATTAGTGTTCACCTTTTATGCAGTATATTCTATGAGTTTTGACAAATGTATAATGACCTGTATTCATCATTATAGTATCACACAGAATAGTTTCACTGCCCTAAAAATTCTTTGTGTTCCACCTATTTATCTCTCCCTCCCATCTTCTGAACTCCTGACAACCCCTGATCTTTTTCTATAGCTTTGCCTTTTCCAGAATGTCATACAGCTGAAATCACACAGTTTGCAGCCCTTTCAGATTGGTTTCTTCCACTTAGCAATGTGCATTTAAGATCTCTCCGTGTCTCTTCATGGCTTGATAGCTTATTTCTTTATAGCACAGAATACTATTCCATTATATAAATACCAAAGTTTGTTTAACCATTCACCTATTGAAGGACATCTTGATTGCTTCCAAGTTTTGGCAATATGAATAAAGTTGCTGTAAACAGCATGTGCATTTTTGGAGGCACCTGGGGGGCTCAGTTGGTTAAGTGTCCAACTCTTGATTTCGGCTCAGGTCATGATCTCAGGGTTATGAGGCTGCGTTGGGCTCCATGTTGAGCTCCATGCTCTGCATGGAGTCGGCTTGGGGTTTTCTCTCCTTTTCCCGCTGCCCCTCCTCCCCTAAACAAAACAAAACAAAACATCATGTGTGCTTTTTGTTGTTGTTTTTGGTGTTTTGTTTTGTTTTGTTTTTGGTGTGGGCTTAAGTTTTCAACTCATTTGAGTAAATATCAAAGAATACAACTGTTGAATCATATGATAAGAGTATGTTTAATTTTGTATATTTTGTAAGAAACTGCCAAACTGTCCTCCAAAGTGGTTATACCATTTTGCACTCCCACTAGCAATGATTAAAAATTCCTTTTGCCCAGGGAACCTGGGGTGGCTCAATTGATTGAATTTCTGACTCTTCATTTCGGTTCAGGGTCCTGGGATGGAGTGCTGTGTCAGGCTCCACACTTACCAAAGAGTGTTTCTCTCCCTCTTCCTCTGCTCCTCCCCCCCACCCACTTGCACTCTCTGCCCCCCCTTCCGCAAATAAATAAATTTTTAAAAATAAATAAATAAAAGTTCCTGTTGCCCTGCATCCTTGCCAGCATTTAGTGTCAGTGTTTTGGATTTTGGCTATAATAGGTGTGTAGTAGTATCTCACTATTTTAATTTGCAATTCCCTAATGATACGTGATGTTGACTAATCTTTTCATATGTTTATTTGCCATCTGTATATCTTCTTTGATGAGGTATCTATTCAGGTCTTTTGCTCAGCTTTTAATTGGGTTTGGGTTCTTTGCTTATTGTTGAGTTTTAAGAGTACTTTGTATATTTTGTTTTTTTTTAAAGATTTTTAAAATTTTTTATTTTTTTAATTTTTAATTATTTATTTTTTAAAAGATTTTATTTATTTATTTGAGAGAGAGAGAGAATGAGAGATAGAGAGCACGAGAGGGAAGAGGGTCAGAGGGAGAAGCAGACTCCCCGCTGAGCAGGGAGCCCGATGTGGGACTTGATCCTGGGACTCCAGGATCATGACCTGAGCCGAAGGCAGTTGCTTAACCAACTGAGCCACCCAGGCACCCATAAAATTTTTTATTTTTAATTAACTACTTAATTTTTGAGTAATCTCTACACCCAACATGGGGCTTGAACTCACAACCCCAAGATCAAGAGTCACATGCTCCATTGAGTGAGCCAGCCAGGTGCCCCAGAGTTCTTTGTATATTTTGGATATTAGTCCTTTAACAGATATGTGCTTTGCAAAGATTTTCGCCAATCTGTAGATTTCCTTTTCATTCTCTTGGCAGTGTCTTTGCAAAACAGATGTTTTAAATTTTAACACATCAGCCTTTTAATTACCATAAAGATAAGATGTCAGAGATGTTGCAGAAAACTTTTTTTAAGGAAAAAAAATGAATTTTTTAAAAAGGGAAAAAATCCACTTTTTTTTTTTTTCAAAAAACGATCTTGATTACTAGGGAGATGGACTTGAATAACTTCCAGTCTCTTTTGACTCTAGTTTTTATGATTCTGTGGAGAGAATGATGGTGTATTATGGATTTTTCCCACATTAATTCTAGCGTCCCCTCTCCGTTACCACATTAATATATGGTATTGAAGAAAGTTTAGGACAGTATAGCACTAAGTGCAAGAATTTTGGATGACAAAAAATTCAAACAGGTGGGCCTATATGCCTGTCTTTCATTAACTGCAATGAAATTAACCTTTTCACTACTTCATGGGTGAAAAGACAGTAATGTGGTACATAAATAATTAACTTTTTTTTTAATTTTTAAAGTTTAATTTATTTTTTTTAAATATGGAACGCTTCACGAATTTGCATGTCATCCTTGTGCAGGGGCCATGCCAATCTTCTCTGTATTATTCCAATTTTAGTATATGTACTGCTGAAGTGAGCACAATAATTAACTTTTTAAAAACACATATTTAGGGCTGCCTGGGTGGCTCAGTTGGTTTAGCGTCTGACTCTTGATTTCAGCTCAGGTCATGATCTCAGGGTCATGAGATTGAGCCCCATGTTGGACTCCATGCTGGGCATGGGCCTGCTTAGGATTCTCTCTCCCTTTCCCTCTGCCCCTCACCCCACACCCCCAAATAAAATAAGATAAAAAATAAAAACATGTATGTAATAAGCATCACAAAGTGTATGAGGTAAAAAGTGATGGTATCCCTCCACACCATCCTTCTTTATAATTGTAATTATTTTCTATAGAAACAAATATCTTTATATCTATGCTTACCTGGTTATACACATACATACAGACATGCAAGCTTCATGAGTCAGGGATCACCCATGTCTATCTTGATGTACATCATTGTAAGCCTAGGGCACACCATGGGCCTTAGTACACAGAAGGTGCTAAATGGAATGAATAAATGTCACACTCTACCTTGTTCTGTAGGTGGCTTTTTTTTTTTTTTAATTTAAGAATGTGACCTGAATATGTTTCCATGTTAGGGCATCAGTAACTACTTCATTATTTTCAATGGCTCCAGAATAATCCACTATGTGAATGCACTATAATTTATTCAACCAGTACCCTATTACTGGATGTTTAGGTTACATTATATATATATATACATATATTTATATTTTAATTTATTTGAGAGAGAGAGAGTGAGAGAGAGAATGAGCAGGGAGAAAGGCAGAGGGAGAGGGAGAAGCAGAGTTCCCACTGAGCAGGGAGCTCGATGTGGGGCTCAATCCCAGGACCCTGGGACCATGACCCGAGCCGAAGGCAGACGCTTAACGACTGAGCCACCCAGAAGCCCCTAGGTTATATATATTTTTATACACACACACACACACACACACACACGCATACTTATGTACAGCATTACAAACAGTACTGCAGTAACATGATAGCCAAATTACTTTGTATAAAAGTTCTATCAATTTGTCTTCTTACTAACAGTGAATGTGTGTTGAGTTCTCCACATCAATGCTAGGGATGATTTCCCAAATTGGATATTATCAATCTTTGTTGTTGTTGCTGTTTCTTTTGTTTGGAAAAAAGGTCTTTACAAGGGGAATTGCAGGCTATTTTGCTTTAAAGTGAAGTTGGGATTCAAATTGGGAAGATTCTAAATGGCAAATAGGACATTTGAATATTTTTACAGCAGTGAAAGAGAAAGGGTTTGAGAATTATTTTTTAAGATTTTATTTATTTATTTGACACAGAGAGAGTGAACGAGCACAAACAGGGGGAGCAGCAGAGAGAGAGGGAGAAGCAGACTCCCCGCTGAGCAGGGAGCCCGATGCGGTCTCCACCCCAGAACTCTGGGATCACCACTTGAGCCGAAGGCAGACGCTTAACGACTGAGCCACCCAGGCACCCCTGAGAATTTTTTTATACATTATAAAATGTTTGACCTCGAAGAGATCTTAAAAATTATCTGTTTCAGTGAACATTTTTTTATAGATGGGGAAATAGAAATTCTGAGAAGTAAAATGATTTATTTAACCACACACTCTCCATTAATAGCAGATCTGATATTAGACCAAGATTTTTTGGGTCTCAGCCTATTATTCTTTGGTTTTGTTCAGCAAATATTTACTAAACATCTTGTAATAAGTACTAAAGAAGATTCAGCAAGTAAGAACACATACTTATTGCGCATTTTCTTGTGCCAGATCTTTCAGATACATTAGGTATGATATATACCAAGTCAATCTACATTTTTTGTTTTTGTTGTGTGTGTGTGGTTCTTTTTTTTTTCTTTTTCTTTTTAGTATTATTAGGTATTCCTATGTTTCAGTAATGGTAGTAATTCTTAAGAGTCAAGCCTGGAATAGGTTCTGTAGATCAGGAGGAAAATGATACTATTGTTTTACTCAAAAAGGTGTCAAATGGAAAGCATGGCGGATTGCTTTTTTCTCAGGTCTGTTTAGGGTATCAGGCACTTCTCTGCGTAGGTCCTCAGTGTGCACAAACCTGAGAAATGCCGAAATTGAGAGAAGGCCAGCTGAAGTTGGAAAAGTGCCTGAAATGTGGCCGGGGACATTGGTTGGACAGATCAAGGAGGGCTCTGTTGATCTGGTTAAAGATTTTTGCTTTTGTTCTAAGGAAATGGTAAACTAATGAAGGGTTTTAAGTGGATGCTCCACAGGGTCTTATTTGCAATTAAAAGAGAAGGAGGGGGGAGACACTTGGGTTTTAAATGCATTAGGAAAGCTGCAAGGTCAATGAGTCAGGAGGCTATATATCATTAGTCCAGGTGGTAGTTGATGGTGACTTGTTCCCTGGTTACAATACATAGAGAAGTGGAGATACATTAGGGACACAGAACTGACAAGATTTTGGTTAACTGATATGGCATTGAGAGGGAGAAAGGGTCTTGTATTACTCTCTAGTTCCCAGCTAATGCTGCTGGTTGCAAGTGGGTGACGTTCACTGAGACGGGAACTCCGGAGATATAAGATCGGGGGGAAGATCATGTGGTCAGTTTTGAAATGTTGTTTTCAAGGCCCTGAAAATCCACTTAAAGGTCTGGGGGGTGATAAGACAAAGGAATTAGAGGTCAGAGAAGAGCTAGAGATTTTAATTTGGTAGTCTTGTTTATATGGTAGAAGACATTGCCTAGGTAAAGGCACTTTTTTTTTTCTTTAAGGAACTTGATCGCCAGGTAGGTCTAAAAGAGCGTTCGATGGTTCAGATCCATAATTTTATTTCATTAATTAATGAAATTTCATTTCATTTCATTAATAGGATTACTCTTTATTTTTGTAAACATCTGGGTTGTTTTTTATTTATAACATTATCCAACCTTTGGATTACGAACGAAAATCCTTGTTGCTGAATTAGCTAAATACCATAGCAGATACATGTTTAAAAATTAGTAAGGGATTTTTAGGTAGTGGAAACGTCAGATCCTTGCTGAACAGATTGGCTAGGTAGTACTTTGGTCAAGTATTTCATATTTTGATCCAGCTGCCTTTGGAAAATAAACTGGCATTTTATGTGCTTGAGCACTTTCAAGAGCACTCATCTAACTTTTCCTCGAACTACTGATTTGTTGTCACATCATAGAGCTTATTTCGGGAACCAGTGAGCTCTTAAAAATAAGCTTGTTTCTTAATCAAAAGGACAGTATTACATTACAGCTGAATTGGATAAAATTAGTATCCAAACCGCGATTGAAATTCTAATGCCTTTGTCTTGTTTTTCTTATACCTAGTAAATGGCTACAAAGGAAATGTCACTTCACATAAGATTAGTTGCCAAGATTTTAAAAAAGAAACACAGATATGTTCCTCACAGTTGCCCTAACCACGCAGCTTTTGTGCTGCTTCAAGTTGCTCAAACTGTGCTATGAAGAAGCCCTTATACTGCTTAAAAGGCCAGGGACTGAAACAGACTATTGCACAACTCTTCACCACCGGGCGGTTTCGCTTCCAAATCTGGCCTTCGTATCATCCCACGGCCGGAGTCGCTTCTGGCTCCAGTGGAGCCAACCCGGTTCCCCCTCAAAAGCAGCCAGGGTTTCCTCGTCCGAGCCATGGGCGCCCCTCCCTCCGCCCAAGGTTTTACGCGAAAGTGAAGCCGCGCGGGCGCGGGGCTGCCGAAGATCCCATTGTCCCGCTGGGGAGACCTGGTCTCCCCAGCACGACTCCCGCACTCGGGTCCCACCATCTAGGTTAACCAAAGGTCTACGGGTCTCCGCGCCACTCCCCTCCCCCCGCCGCCCCATTGTCTGCCTCGCCCCGCCCCGGGGGACACGTGCGCCTGCAGCTTCCCGAGCGAGAAGAGCGCGGGGTGGCGGCGGCGTGGACACCGCCGGGAACGGCTGTGCGGCCGCGGCGCCGGGGGCGGGGGCCGGGCGCGCACGGACCGGTGGGTGCCCTCCGGAGCTGCGGTAGCGTTCCGCGTTCCGCGCCCCCCGCCCCGCCGGCCCGGGACGGGGCGGGGGGTGGGGCGGGTGGCAGCTCAGTGGGGGTGGCGTGCGCGTGGTGCTGCGGTGGGGGTGGGGTGGGGCGGGGTGGGGAGATGCCTGTCTCCTGACAAAGGAGAACGAGTGGGACACGCTGAGCAGGCCCGCCCCGCATGGAGGAGAGCGGGAGGGGGAGTGCCGGGAGGGGAAGGGGCGGGCCTTTCATTCACTGTCGGCCCCTCCGTCGCTGCCGGAGCGGAAGGGCGGGGTCTCGCGCCCCCCTCCCCCGGGAGGTGAGGAGCAAGGGAGGTGGCGGGGCGTGGGGGCGGAGCCCGCGGGCGCGCGTCCCGAGTCGTAGGCTACGTCGTCACGTCAGCGCGGGAGAGAGAAAGAGAGGAGCCGACTCGGCTGGGACTGGGGGACGGAGTCGAGAGAGCGAGCGAGGGAGGGTGTAGAGCGAGCGTTCGAGCGAGGAGGGGAAAGACGGCCACTCGTGCCTGAGCGGCCGCGGACGCCACTAGGAGTAGTGGGGGAAAGGAGCAGGGAGGGGAAGAAGAAAGGCCGAGAAAGGAGCCTGACGGAGGCTGGTGGTGGTGGTAGGGGGAGAAGGAGGAGCTGGAGGAGGGCAGGGGTAGAGGGAGTGAGTGAGAGAAGCGGACGCGCGAGGGAGGGGAGGGAAGGGAAGGGGGGGGTCACGCGGGCGCGCGCGCGCGCACCGGGAGCGCGCTCGGAGGCGAGTGGAACTGGATCGGGTTTGCTGCCAGCGGCGTGAGCTTCGGCCGCCATTTTACAACAGCTCCACTCGCGCCGGACACAGGGAGCAGCGAGCACGCGTTTCCCGCAACCCGATCTCCTCGGACAGGATTCTTCCGCCGCAGCCCAACGGGGAGGTAACGACCGCCTGGACCCGGGTCTGGGAGGGGAGCACCGTGACATTGTGGAGTGAGCTGGGGGAAGGAAGAGTGGGGAGAAACCGGCTTTTCTGGAAAATGGATTCCAAGGGGGAGAGGAGCACGTTGACTGGGGCTGTTTGAGAGTAGGCCGCGGCCCGCGCCGCCACTTCCTCCTCTTCTCCATGTGCTGCCGCCGTTCGGGCTTTGTCTGCGGCGCTCCAGGGAGGAGGCGGCCCCATGGCCCGCGCGGACCACGAGCGGCGGCGGAGTTGGTGCTGTCGTGGCCGTCGTCGCGGCGCGGGAGTGGGCGGAGAGGAGCGGGTCCCGTCCCGCAGCCGCGCGGCGAGCTTGGGTGGTGCTCGCGGGCCGGCGGGCGTTAGGCAGTTCGCGGAACGCCCTCACTCCGCCGGGTTGCGGACCCCGGGCCGGGGGTGGGACAGCTGGCCCCGGCGCCGCAGTCACTGCACGGACGGGCGAGGGGTGGGGGCTTGCACCATGCGCCGCGGCTCACGTCTCGGCGGCGCGGGCGGGCGGCCGGGGGTCGCCGGCGCCCGGGGCGGAGAGAGCCATGTGTCACGGCGGAGACGGCGGCGCTTGGGGGGGGGGGCGGGGAGAGCTTGTGGCCTGGCGCCGCTGCGGCCTCGGTGTGGAGGGGCGAGGTTGTGCTGCTACTGCTTTCTGGGGGCTCCGATCTTGGCTTCAGGTTGACGTTGGGAGTAGGTGATGGTCGTCTTGGCCTGGGACTCGGTGGGTTTCCGTTGAAGGAAGTTGTAGGACATTTGAAGGCGCGGAGCACGTGTTTCTAATGGGCTCCTGGTGGCCGCAGCGGTGAGGCTGCCGCTATGGGTGCGGAGTCGGGGGCGGGCTTTGGGGTGCGGGGGTGAAGGGTGGAGAAATTGGGTGGTAGGAAGGTAGCTTGTGTGAGCGCTTTGTTCTTCGCTGGCTGTTGTTACTGATCTATAAGCGGCAGGCGGGAAAAGCGCGCACTTTGGGGGTTTACCTTTGAGAGAGAAAAGCCCAGCTTTGCTTTCTCCACACACCTCATTCTCTGTACGGGCACAGCTGTATGTGGCACGCTGGCTCGTCCTCGTGCTGATTGGGCTCCATTTGTAATATGGTTTTTTCTAGGGAGTGTTAGCAGGTGAGTCAGGGGTGGTGCTAGGGAAAAACATAGTGAATCTGTCCTCCTGTGCCCCGCGCTCCAAATCTGGCTTGTCAGGCGATAGTGACTGTAAGGCTTCTTTAAAGGGAGGCGCAGGTTGGCTGGTGTAGAAATTGGTAGAGAAAGTAAAGATTGGGGCTCTTATATTTCCTCTACCCTTTTTGAAGATCCTAGTTTAATTTTGCTTATTGCGTTTGAACAGATCTCTGGAAACATGGCTACAGAACATGTTAATGGAAATGGTACTGAAGAGCCCATGGATACTACTTCTGCAGTTATCCATTCAGAAAATTTTCAGACATTGCTTGATGCTGGTTTACCACAGAAAGTTGCTGAAAAACTAGATGAAATTTACGTTGCAGGTAAGAACTAACACTTGCAAAATTATATTATGAAATTTTTCTATTGGATTTCTGGCTTTGAGCTAAAATAGCAACTTTTTGTGGTTTCCAATAAGTGTGGGAACTAGAGTTTTGCTTCGTTGTGACAGTTGTGAACTAGAGGTTTAGGTGTATAGAGGGAGGGAGGAAGGAAAGATTAGGAGGTAAAGGCTGGCTGGCCAGATGGAAAAGTATATGATGGTAGCAACAGCTGCTAAATGTTGGGAACAGGCCATGTGACTTTTTGGGGGTATTTTTATAGTAGGATTCTTGTTAAATAACTTGGTAACTGTAGACTTGTAGTCTGTCTGTCTTGGTGTGGCTGTTGCTTTTTCTAGTGGTATTTGAAATTGAGTAGAGGTTCAGTTGTCATGCTTGGTACTTTGTTGGTTGATTTTAGGATTTGTAAGCCTATATATTTACTGTAGAAATACTTAGCCTTCAGAACTATGTGATTTAGACACAGAACATGATGTAAAAGAAGTTGATTCATTATTGCAAGTGTGGTTGAGGGGCCTTAGTTGAGATTGCAGTTCAGAATGACTAAAGTATGTGTGTTTCTCATTATGTATAGATAAGGGAAATGGAAGAATTCTTAGTTGGCAAGCATGTACCTGTATTGGCAAATCATGGTCTCTTAAAAAAAAAAGTTTCCAAAAATATTAAAGTTGACAACTAATTAAGTTTTCTCTTCTCCAGGGCTGGTTGCACATAGTGATTTAGATGAAAGAGCTATCGAAGCTTTAAAAGAATTCAATGAAGACGGCGCATTGGCAGTTCTTCAGCAGTTTAAAGACAGTGATCTCTCTCATGTTCAGGTAATGCTAATTTCAGTGTAAATAAAATAAATATGAGTAGTTTTGAAATTGTTTTATTTGATTAGATACAGATAAGACAGTAATTGTTAAATACAGTTGGAAAATTATTTTGTAGAACAAAAGTGCCTTTTTATGTGGAGTCATGAAGACTTACAGGCAGAGAGAAAAACAAGGGACCAAAGTAGCGGATTCTAGCAAAGGACCAGATGAGGCAAAAATTAAGGTATGTTTTTAAAAACTTTTTTAAAAAAATTCCCTTCAGTTTTAAAGTTCTTAACTCTTTTCTAGCTTTGCTGAATATTCCTTGGATGTGAAATGGGTTTTTTTAAGATGTTGAGAGTTAATAACAATGAGATAATTTGTTAATCTTTTCTATTATTTTTTGAAAAGTGTCCTGCCTTTAGTTATATGTTTTTAGAACAACTCATTTTTAAGTTTTTGTTGTTATTGAGCTATGGCTTAAATCAGTGCTATTGGTATTCTAAGAAAAACACTTTAAATACGTCTGCCATGTTTCTAAATGTTTTCTGAAAACCTGCAAGTCCAGATTAATGACAGTGGATCAAAAATGGGAGGGGATCAGGTCACTCCACTACTGGTGGGGAGTGTACCTTTAACAGTTGACTGTTTTTAGAATTCTCAAACCCCAAATTAAATGGATTAGAATTTTAAACGTTATCTTCTTTCCCTTCTATTACTGTTGATTTTAAGGCTAATTTGTTCGTTTGTAAAGGCAGCTTTTATCAATAAAATTGATTAGTGTAGAAATGTAAATGAAGAAACAGGCTGGGAGTGAAGTTTTTTTTTTATTAAGGTCATAGAACAGTGAATGGACTCAAATGCAGCTAGGTTTTGATCTTTGTTTTGGTTTTTAGTTCATAGAAAATAATGGTGATCATAGTAGTTTTAATCTGATACTCTTAATACAGCGTACTAGTTCTCTTGAACCAAGGGTTATGGTTTAAGAAAGTCAGTTATTAATGCTGCTAAGTGATGTTTTAATGGTACGGGAGGAGGGAAACTTGGGATAAGGAGTTAGCTGTTAATGTCATCCATAAATTTGAGGCTTTCACAGGTCTAGCTGTGAGGAATTGTGTTTGAATTATAAATCTAACTTTTTCCATAGAAATGGAGTATATTTGTCCCCAATGTAATTATGTCAATTCTAATTAAATATACAGTTAGGGATTACGATTATTAACGTTTTATTAAAAATGTAAAGTCTAGTTTATGTGATTTTTCCGTTCTATCTTTGGGAGAGAGTGGTTTAAAGCTTTAGCGTGACTTAAATTACAGCAAGAAGACGGTACTTTTTATAGGATTTTTTTTTTTAATAGGATGTTTGTTGGGGAATAAGTTTTCCTTTTAGGGACTGAGACAAAAGGTATTATTTGGGTCATAAAGATCAAAGTGAAAAAAAATTAAGGTGAAAGAAATAGGGATTACACATGGGGAAAAGGAAGATGAGCCATTTAATGGTTTCATTTATGTTTTAGTAGTGTAATAGGTTTCAGTTTATTTTTGTTACTCAGTGTTGCATCCTTAGTAAACATTTGGGTATAATAGAAAAAGACTGCTTAAGATAATGTAGCGGTTTGTGGGAGTTTAGGAATAGTTACTTTAGTATTTTTTCACAGATATTTAACATTCTTCATGTAAGAGATATATAAAATCTGTCTTGTCATTTTCATTTCCAGAGACTGAAGTGACCCCAAGTCACTTAACAGCATTTTGATAAGATTGTCATTGTGTTTGGTGTCAGCTTATTTTTATTTCAGAATATATCAGCTAATTATTAGATTTTATTCTTTAGAAAGGGGTTCTGTGCTTTGTGGTTGAGATGGTGGAGGAGAATAATTCTTGTTTTTTTCCTTAGGCTAGCAGTGGACCACTTCTAACACTTTTTGCCTATAGTAAGGGGTAAGAGAAACTAACACTCTGATTAGTAAATAGGAATTGTGTAAATTTTAACAGTTTGCTTTTAGGGAGATAAAATGTAGAAGTTATTTCACATTGTTGCAGTAAGATAAGTTTTCAAAGTCATTTTGGACTTTTGAATGAACCATGTTGTCTGTGAAGCATGGTGCTTGAATGTCAGATGTGTTCAGGTTGTTTTTCCTGTAACTCCTAAGTTTCTGGACTTAGTTTGGGGAGTATAATTTAAGGTTGGTGAAATGCCCAGAATGGCAGTGTGTACCTCAAGTGTGGGGTACAGGGAATTTATTGAGTGAAAAATCCAGACTTGGGGGAGAGGAAACTTCCCTAGTTCCTCCTTTGGGAGAGAATTAAACTCCTAAATTAGGGGCAGTAATTTTTTTAGGAGATAACTAGCAGAGTAGATACAGACCCTGTCTTGAAAGTTGTTGATGGATCAACATTAGTTTTTTTGTTGTTCAGTAATCACTAAATAATTGGAGATCAGAAAATAATTTGAGCAGGATCCTGAAATTTTCACTAGAAATTAGAGCTATGGCAGGGTACGTTAAAGGAGAAATTCTAAAACAGATACCAGAAACCTGTTTGTAGGGATTGTTGCCAAGGTAAATGGGAAAGATTTGAACAAGATTGATTTTTAACTGTGAAATGCATGGGTGTGGTCTTGTGAATTAAATGTATTAATGACTTTTGAACTTTTCAAGGCACTCTTGGAAAGAACAGGCTACACACTTGATGTGACCACTGGACAGAGGAAGTATGGGGGACCGCCTCCAGATTCCGTTTATTCAGGTCAGCAGCCTTCTGTTGGCACTGAGGTAAAGAAACTAAAAACTTGTACCTTTTGTAGTAAATGCACAGGTATCTGGTTTCCTAAAGAAACTCTCCATGGTTTTTACTTCATGTTTAATTTACAGATATTTGTGGGGAAGATCCCAAGAGATCTGTTTGAGGATGAACTTGTTCCATTATTTGAGAAAGCTGGACCGATATGGGATCTTCGTCTAATGATGGATCCACTCACTGGTCTCAATAGAGGTTACGCGTTTGTCACTTTTTGTACAAAAGAAGCAGCTCAGGAGGCTGTTAAACTGGTAAGTTTTTTTCCTTCAGTCTCCACGTTCACTATCTTTAATTAAAGCCAGGTTTTTTCTTCTTGTGCATAAGAGTTAACCAAATGTTTTTTGAAGTGCTGATAAGGCGCTGTCTTAAAATCTCTGTGTACTCACTGTAGCAGTATTCTTTGCATGTATAGTTGATTGGACTGAGGATCTATGTTAGTGTGTCAGAAATCTGAGTTACTGGTTCTTTAAAACATCTGGCTTAGTAATGGTTTAATAGGAATGTTAAAAGATTTCAGAAAGTAACAATATAGGGTAGGGCTCCCTTATGTTCTGGCTGTATCTGGGCTATCCCTTTTTCTAAAATATATCACAAAGACATTGTGATGATAAATTTCTAGTTAATAAAGGGTTTCTTGGTGAGTTGCAGTATTTGATTTCAAAATACCAGATGTAAGGTGTGGGGACCTAGTAATTTTTAAAAAAATTTTTAATGATTCAAATTATAGTTTATATAATTCATCTTTAAACCAGTTTTATTAAGTTTTGTGACTCAGATGGTTTCTACATTTTATAATTAACATGTCAAGGTTAATTTCAACCCAAAAAATGTACCAAAAAGTACAACTGGGGAGGAACTTTTGTAAATGGTCCATTAAGGCAGTTATTTGTTAAATTTGCCCTGTCTGACTTACATATTTTATGGGTAATTCCAAGTAAACTTAATATCCCCGGGTTGATTTTTCCTGAATTTTATTATTCCTTTCCTCACATTCAGATGTTTCACATTTTAAGGCATACCATAAGGAGAAAAGCCAACTATGCTGTTTTTGCTTTTTATATTGCTTGAATCTCTCCATTGGTGTGTATAACTGAATATGGTAAAGACTACATTAGAAAAGTGGTACTTGAAAGATTGTAGTGTCTTTTTTAAAAAAAGAATTCAGGAGTTTAGATAGTTCTTTTTAAGTCATGGGTGATTTTTCCCTCCTTTAAAGAATGCTTCCTATTTCAGAGCAGGCATAGTTCTAGGTAACCATTCCTGATAACCTTTGGGTGGTCAAAATTTTAACTTTTAAGCAGTTGAGGTAAAATTAAGGACTTTTTTAGAGTTTTGGGAAGATACTTTTGAAATCATCTAGTTTAATTTATAAAAGAATACTAACATTTTTGCCAGGTAGTAATAAAGTAGTGGTAAGTTTTAATGCGGCATTGTAGAATGATTGAGAAGACAAATATCTTACTACAGCAAGCAAGTACAGAATTTACCATTGTTTTCAGGTCCATTTTATTTGATATTACATAAAGTTCTTACTCTCCTTAGTAAGTATGGTTATTTAGTGTGTAAGTGGTGATTTGTGTTCTTACTAATATTTTTAAAGGAATCATTAAACCAACATTTCTAGGACACTTAATTCTTGCTACCAAAATATGGTAATTATGGTGGGTCCTTAGGAGAATTTATTTCTAGACGATTTCTAGAATCCTTAAAAAATGCATCATTAGAGGAAGAGGATATATAATCCAATTGTAACATGATTTTGAGTGCCAGTAAAAACACATTATGAAATAATGTTTCAGTTTGGGCAGTTGCCTTGGCTTAACAAATAAGATTGTCCAAAATTGCATTGCTATAGGCTTAGAATATATAGTGTTATTGATATAGTTAAGTTTTTTAACTATAATGCAGAAAGTTCCGTAGGTAGCCATACAGCCATTTTGATTCATCTAGGAACTAATTGCCCTTTTTTTACTTTTTTTTTTCTGAGTTTGTGATTTGAGTTCTTATCTGGGAGCATGTTTATTTACTGCCTGAAGGAGGCTTTGCATTTTGGTGCCTTTTAAAAGATATTTTTAGTGGTGATGGTGTACATCCACTAGGATGAATTGAATGTATCATCGTTGCTTTAAAAGGATGCTTTACTGTGGTAGGATTTTGGTGATAACGGAATTGGGAGATTTGCCTTAATATAACTGAGAGGACTAGACTTTTGAGGAAATGAAGCATTCTACAGAAATAATAGAATTCAAGTTAATTAGGGTGTTTTTTGCTACTTTGTATTTATTGTGGAAATGAGTACCCTTGTCCTAAATGTGTTCCTTAAAGGAGCGTATTTTGAAAACTATTCCTATATGTGGCGTATCATGAGAGTCGGCTTGAATTATACTTTTGTCTAAAGTGAATTTTTATATAAGATAATGGAATGGTTGTTCTAGTTGTAGATGATCATATGTTGAAAAAAATGCCTGTTTGGCATTAGTTATAGATGAGACAGGATTGAGGGACCATTTCTTTTTGCTTTCCTGTACTTTGAGTGTCTTGAGAAGTACCTTAGGTCAAGATAGTATATGTATTGGGGTGCCTGGTTGGCTCAGTCAGCAGAGCATGTGACTCTTGATTTTGGGGTCATGAGTTCAAGCACCATGTTGGGCATAGAGCTTACTTAAAACGTAAAGATAATTTATGTATTTGACCTTATTTTTTGATATGATTCGGTAATGGCTTTCTCCCCTTGATTAAAAATAATTGTGGATTTTGGGGTACCTGGCTGGCTTAGTTGGTAGAGCATATGACTTGATCACAGGGTCATGAGTTCGAGCCCCGTGTTGGGGGTAGAGTTTATTAAAATATATATGTATATTGTGGATTTTAAATTTGTGTCTCAATTGTAAAATGGTTTGGTACTAACAGCTGAAAAAGAGGCACGGACTTAGAAGCAGCTGCGAACTTTTTAAATGAAATGGTTTTCAGCCAACATTTGCTTTGTATTTTGGGGAATAAAAATAAAAATATTTTTCCCTAAATGATGATAACCTAAAGGGGAAGCAAGATCTAAATTGGTGAAAAGTAAATAAATAGCTACCTCTTGAGTGCTTGTTAAGACCCAGGAGCTGTGCTAGGGTGCTGCATTATTACCTTTAAATACTACTGCAATCTATTCTTGAAAATAATTGGAATTTATTCTCCGGAAGAGTAAATAGCTTGGGTGACTTAACTGGAGGCCCTACAGCTTTAGTTTGATACCAGGTTTGTTTAGTTCAAGTTCTTCTCTTTGGCTAGACATAACAGTTTAAGCCAGCAATGCACATTATGTCATCAGGTAGCCTGATTTCTTTTAAATTATGTAAGTAGTTTTGGTAGTGTTAAAGGGAGCATAGGAAATAAGTCCTGTTTCTACTGCCAAAATTGTTTCGGCATCTATTTTCATTGTTACCACCTTAGCCTAAGGTACCATTCGAAGAATCCTAGCTACTCACTGCTTTCCATTGTCCCTTTAGTCTTACCATAGGTTGGATCATAACATTCCCATGTTGAAAACTCTTAATAATGGCTTCCAAAAAGGCCCTATCTTATCTGATCAGGTTTCTCCTTATCTCTTTCTTATTCTTCATTGCCCTTCCATCCATACTTTGCTTTTTTGTCCCCCCCCCCACATAAACTATGACCATTTCCATCTTCTGCTGTTCTGTTTTCTAACACTCCCCCAGTTACCATGGCTGCTTTGTCAATCAGGTCTTAGGAGGCTTTTCCTGACTTCGAGCAGCTTACCACTCAGTTGCCCCATGACAATATCCTGAACACAATAAAATAGAATGTTTAGATGTATTTAAAATTATTTCTTGGTTTTGTAAATTATTTGCTTATTTCTCCTTCAGGATACTAGCTCTTTTTTCCTGTATCCCTGACATTTAGAACAGTGCCACTATATATTTATCCAGTAGGTGCTGGATAAATAACCTACCTGACTGGCTCACTAGTGCCATCTAATCTATTATTTATGACTCAAAATTTATAACATTCTCATATTAGCTATGGGCTATTATGCTATTTAAAGATTGTCTAGCTTCCATTTGCAATTATTTATTCAGTGGTAGGGATTAGTGTAGATTAATGGGGGGGGCAGTGCTTTCCCCCTCATCCCCAGGGGATATTGGGAAGTATATGTAGTATTTGGTGTTGTCACAAGGACTGGGAAGAACAGTAGACAAGTGTGTATCTATTTGGTGTGCTCCTGGAATTGAAGCTCAGGGCCACCAGCACCCCATTGCCCATCACATTCCTAAATAATAGAAATATCCTGCTTGAAATGCTGATAGTGCCTATGTTATAAACAGTGGATTAATTGGTCTCTATTTGCATATTAAAAGTTACATTTTTAATAGGCATTGCTGGTTTTATTCACCAAAGTGATTGGTGTATGCTGGTGTAGCATCTGTAAAACCATTTTGATGAATGCAGGTGACAAGACAGGTCCACAAGATTTTTAGTAACATTTTAGCAAATAGTGTGCTTAACAGGAAAACTTATTGTGGACATACAAGGTAGTTTGATTCAGTTCTTGAATTTAGAGTTTATGGGACATGAGAGGCTGAATATAATGAAAGAGAAAGCAGATGCATTGTTCAGAGGGTAACAGTGATGAAGGGATAGATTGTATTGGGGTTGTTACAGAAGGCTTTGTGATAAAAAAAAGATCAAGCAGGATAGTTAAGGAAACAGGTGAATGTAGTTGAAGCAGTGTTTTGTTGAAAGAAATGGGAGATAAAACTAATATAAAGTCAATGCCAGAAGGTAATTGTCATGACTACTGGACTAAGTTGCATGATGCCATTCAAGTTTTGAGTGTTGGTGTGGGTAGTATAATGTAAATAACAGAGTAATGAAGGATGTTTGGATGAAGAGAACAAAGACCCAGGAGGGTGACAGCCATAGAAAGGAGAGAGGTTACAGATTTTGAAAGGAGAAATGTTAGGTAATGGTATGCTATAGGTTCCATTCTGATTTTTATCAATGATTTAAATCAGGGCATAGTTGGACTGCCCTCAAAATGTCTGGTGACTTGAGTTTGCAAGCAGTGATAAATGCCCTGGATGACCATATCAGGACCTGAAAAGATTGATAGCCTGAAACGATAGTTAACACCAGTAAGATGGAATTGACAAAGGTCAAGTCCTATATACAATTAATTTCACAAATAAGCTGTAGTGTGAGTCAGCAGTATGGTGTGGTTGTCAAATAGCTAAGGTAATCATGGACTATGTGTTACAGAAGCATGATACTAAGAGGTGGGAAATTAGTAATAGTCTCCAGTTTATTCTAGACTTCTCAATCTCAGTCTGTATCTACAGTATTGTGTTTTGGATGTCACTATTTGGTGACACTCTTAGGAGGCACATTAGTTGGCCAATACCAGAGGAGGAATGATTAGCAAGGCATAGAGAACAATTGAGTCGTGAGCATTGTGTGCAGGTATATGAAGTGCTGTCATTTGGGGGAGAAAACAGTTATTGTAGAATTTTTAGGGAAGTAGATTTTGGCTCAATGTAAAGATTTTTAGGGCAACTCGCTAACTTAGAAGAGCATTCAGCTCTTGATCTCAGGGTTGTGAGTTTGAACCCCACGTTGGATGTAGAGATTATTTAAATAAAAACTTAAAAGAGATTCTTTACTTAGGACATACTTAAAAATAAAATGGACAGGCTAGGGAGGTGTAGTGGCTTTGCTGCTATGGGAAGAGTTAGGACTGAATAACCACTTCTGTGTTAGATTCCAAATCTGAGATTGCTAATTTTGGGGGTTTGGCGACTGACTGGCTATGAGGGAAGGAAAAAGTGACTTGAGATTTTGAGCCTGGATGACAGGACTGTTCCAGATGGTACAACTCCTGTTTTGGTATTCTGAAAGACTGAAACTGCATTGATTAATGTTCAGAGTTCATCTTTATTTTGTCACCTCACTGTGGTACTGAATCTGAAAGCTAGATTTCTGAAATATCTTAACATCAGTGCTGAACTTCCTTGAGTTGGAAGGAGTCACTTTTTTTGTTGTTCATTTTGATACTCTGATAGTGTCCTGATGTACTAACTCCTGAGAGTTAGGATTTGTCAGTATTAACGTTAAAATCTCTGTTAAAGTTCAGAACAGTTTTGTAATGTCCTTCTACCACTGAACTCACCGGTACCCACCTGCTGGGATGTGAAGTTTATTTGTGAATTTATGGTGACTGGTCTTAAAATTATTAGAAAAGTTAATTCAAATACACATATAAAAATGCATATTTAATCTGTAGGTCAGGCACTGCTTTAGGAAATATTTCTGGGTAGTGGGTACTTTTTCTCTTTTTGAGCATTTTTTATTTATTTTTGAGAGCGAGAGAGTGAGCACGAGCGGGGGGGGGAGGGGGTAGGAGCAGAGGGAGAAGCAGACTCCCTTCTGAGCAGGGAGCCTGAAGTGGGACTCAATCCCAGGACCTGGGATCATGACCTGAGCTGAAGGCAGATGCTTAACTGCTGAGCTACCCAGGCGCCCTTCTTTTTTCTTTTTTGAGTAATATTTACACCAGATGTAGGGCTCAAGCCCTTGACCCTGAGATCAAGAGTCGAATGCCCTGCTTAAGGAGCCAGCCAGGCGCCCCTCGAGGTACCTCTTTTACTTTATTTGGACAGCATGCCCAGAGGCTCTCCTTTGCTCCTTTAATGATTTATTTTAATTGGAGAGCCAGTTTACTCTCTGTGGGTTAGCTCTAATTGTTTCTTTTTTTTCTTCTTACTTAAACATGGATGAAGAATTATAGTTGACTTTCTAAATCTTGCTAAAGTTTCATGTCATTTATATTAGAGACCGCAGCCATCCTAAATAACCTTCTACCTACCCTGAATTAACTGTATCAGGGCAAGTGAAGAAACTTCTTCTGTAAATAATGAAACAGTCATTACTCCTTTGAAGCAGCATTGTTAAATGTTGTGGAAGTGGTATAAACAAGAATTCTAATTTTTCTTACAAGTTTTTTTTTTTTTTTTAAACTTAGACATTTTCTTACAGTAAATAGGTCCTGCTCTTAGGGCTTATGGAGGAAAGTTAGGCCAAGTCCTGTCACTTCAGAATAACTCCTGCTTTTCCCTTTAAACACTTTTTCTTCTATTTTTCTGATGATACTGTTTTTGTCACTTCTGGAGGAAAGTTATGCCAAGTCCTGTCACTTCAGAATAACTCCTGCTTTTCCCTTTAAACACTTATTCTTCTATTTTTCTGTTGATACTGTTTTTGTCAAGTCCCAGAGTTAAAGATTAGATCAAATGGAAAGCCATTGATTTGTCACTAAAGTGGAATATTTGATGCTAGATTATAAAAATGTAGGGAACGTATGTGTTTTTAAAGCAATTTGTTGTGTTCTTAGATTAACTTACTCAAAATAGGGTATTGTAGTCTACTTGTACTTGTTCATAATCCCATACAGTGATGGATTCAACCACAGCTCTACTATTTTCAGGTAGCCCATATATTTCTACTTTTAAGATGTTTTTGGTCTTAATAGAATATAGATGCTATGAGAGAACAAGGTGTGTGGCAGGATTTTTGAACCCTCAGTACTATTGATATTTTAGATCAGGTAACTAACTCTTTGTTCTGCTGGGTTATCTTGTGAATTGTAGGATGTTTAATATCCTCTCTGGCCTCTGCATACCCATTAAATACCAGCAGCAAGCCCCCATCCCTAGTAGACAACCAAAAATGTCTTTAGACATTGTCAGATGTCCTCTGGGGGACATTGTTTAGAACTCTTGGTCTGTGTTAAACATAGAAGGATGTTTTGTTGACCTTTTTTATAGGATTTAGGTGTTGCAGAGTGTTGAGCTCAAATCTACAGGTATGCAGAGGAGTTTGGATGATGGAAGTTTCAGGGAAAGCATTTTATTCAGAGGCTCAGCAGTATAGAGCTGTTTGAGAATTTACGTAAGTAGCTAAGATTATAGTATTGTGGAGAGAAAAGAGTAGTAGTAGTAGGAATTTTAGGATGAATTTCTGTGATGTCCAAGTATTTGAACTTTATTTTGGTGATGGGGAGCCATTGAGAGATTGTTTTCAATAGGCAAAAACTGTCATCTCTTTTTTTTTTTTTTTTTTTAAAGGTCTCTGGCATAAGTGTAGAGTATATAAATAATCCTGGGATCATGATGACCAGGTACTTTGATAGCATGAATTGAATCAGTGGGGTAGAAAGTATAGAACTGTTCTGAACTTCATGTTAGATTTTGAGTATCTGGAGATGGAGAAAGGGACAGTTTTAGGAAAAATTGATTTTTTGACTTACTATATGCTTTCTTGTCTCCTACCTGATGCACCTTTTATGTAAGAAAGGGAGAAGAGGGGTTCCTGGCTAGCTCAGTCAGGTGGAGCGACTCTTGATCTCAGGGTTGTGAGTTTAAGCCCTGTATATGGTGTAAAGCTTAAAAAAAAAAAAAAAAAGAATGGGAGAGGAATGATTTCACCTTTGCCATAAGGCTGGTCTACAAATTGTATGGAAATATATGTTGATTGTTTTTAGATTGTGTAGCCCCACTTGTATATACACACAACATAGATTCTGAGGCCAGGTGTGGGGGATTAATCCATAATTGCTGTTGCTGCTGCCACCATTATTACTACTAACATGAAATTTTGAGGTGATTCTGTATAATGTAAATAATTCACGTTTCCTGATTAACTTGAATACTTTTGAACTTTGGCTTGTAAATAATACTGATCAGTGGATTTGTCACTTTGAAGATTGGGTTTTACCTTTAATATCTCACCCTTCTATGGGGTATAGTTGCTTGAAGACTTTACTTTTTACTGTAGTTTTATATTTGCTTCTGTACTTGTACCATAATTGATCCACTTGTTTCTCTCCAACTTCATTGTAGACTTGATGAAAATGAAATGGGGGAAAAAGTGGGGTTGGATTCAGGAAAAGAAGGTTCTCTCCTTTTAGAATTACATATTTAAAGGTGAAAACCCCTTATTGCAACCTTTTACAAGAGTGAAAAGGAGATGGGGAAAAATAGATTTAGGTGCTGGTTAACAGAATGGTGGAAAGCTTGCTGGTATTTGAATCCGTTTACCTTTGCAAGAGTGTAACTGGTCACTAGGATGAATTTAAATAGAAATTAATGTATTGTGGAATCAGTTTTGAATTTAAGCTGCCTGCCTATAGACCTGATTCCTAATATATCAAGTTCCTTAAGTTTCAAGGATTGGACAAATTTTTGCAGGAATTTAATTCATAAATTTTTTTTTAGTTTTGTCAGTATAATCTTACGTGTCTCATAATTTCCTCTTAGAGTGCCGTATGCTAACTATATTTTTAAAGGGTATTAAAAAAACCATAGCACTGAAGTAAGTTTGCCTAAAAATTTCCATATATTTTTGTAATAAACAAGATATTATAAGTATTTTTAAAACGTGGTACACTTTTTCCCCTTTCAGTATAATAATCATGAAATTCGTTCTGGAAAACACATTGGTGTCTGCATCTCGGTTGCCAACAATAGGCTTTTTGTGGGCTCTATTCCTAAGAGTAAAACCAAGGAACAGATCCTTGAAGAATTTAGCAAAGTAACAGGTAAGTTGGATTTATATGGAAGGAGGTGCAACTGCTAATACTGAAGGTAATTGCATACTTCTCTGTGATGAGAAGCATTGTCTTAAACACTGTATTTATTGACTTGTATTCTCTAACCATGTGCGATAGGTAACTCCCGTTTTTCAGATAAGGAAAATAGGTACAGAGGGCTTTGGGAAGTGTAAGGAAGGCACCTGGGATTTGAATAGTCTGCAGAATCTTTGCATAGCCTGTTTTGGAATCTTTGTGTATTTTTATGCATTTTTAGGTGATAGCTTGACATTCTTCTTGGGAGTGTTTGAGTAATGATTTGACTTTCTAAATTATTGGAACAATAAATATTGCTATAAGCAGAGATTATACATTGTCAATATGGTGCAATATCTTTGAACTGTAAAGCATTTTTATAATAGTTTCCAAGTTGGGCTGCTTTTATTAGAATAAATTTTGTCTGCCTAGAATATTTAGTAAATTACCAGACTATTAGTCTGCAGGAACATTTGAAATCTTAATACTAATATATTTCATTTGAAATAAAGCCATTGATAATGAGGCCGGAAAAGTGTCATCAAAAAGAATTTTAGGGGCATCTGGGTGGCTCAGTTGGTTAAGCGTCTGTCTTCTGCTCAGGTCATAATCACTAGGGGGTCTGCTTCTCCCTCTTCCTCTGACCCTCCCCCCCTGCTCTTGTGTGCTCACTTTCTCTCAAATAAATAAATGAAATCTTAAAATAATTTTAGTGTTTACTTGTATAATAAAAATGTTTAACCATGTCTGACCTATTCTGCCATTTTCCTAACAGTTATGTAAAAATTTTATGGCTTTGTCATTTAATTAATGGAAGAATAGTCCTTGGCTCTAATTAAAAAGAATATATTTTCTTTTCATGGGGATTGTGTTGTGTTGGGAACACTTGTGAAGTCTGGATTAGGTAAATTACCTGGACCAGTTCTTTTGAGAGTCGTCTTTAAAGATAAGAGAGAACTTTTTAGTTTTATATTCCAATATTACATTAGAAAAATCCTTTGATCAACTTTGTTCTTGCTTATTTTATCTAATTTCTCTGGAACGGTTGCTTATTTTCAGAGGGTCTCACAGACGTCATTTTATACCACCAACCAGACGACAAGAAAAAAAACAGAGGCTTTTGCTTCCTTGAATATGAAGATCACAAAACAGCTGCCCAGGCAAGGCGTAGGTTAATGAGTGGTAAAGTCAAGGTCTGGGGAAATGTTGGAACTGTTGAATGGGCTGATCCTATAGAAGATCCTGATCCTGAGGTTATGGCAAAGGTAATGGCAGTCAAGTTAATAATTTTTTTTGAGGGGGTTGGTGGAAGAAAGGGAAGGCTTTAGAGAGAGAAGTAAAGAACTTCTAAAAATGAATTGTATACTTTTTGAAAAACCGTATTTTTGGAAGTGAGAGAAGTGTTCTTTATTTAAAGCCACATATCAGAAATAATACCATGTACATAGGGAGTGAATATAGAAATTTATTTGTGGGCACTCAGTCATATAATTGTGTAGCTGTCATGCTCTCATGATGAGTAGTTAGCCTATATGCTGTGGAGATGGTTCACTATCATTTTTGTGTGGAGACTGAGAGCAATTTCTTTGCATATTTGGGAATGGCGCCATTAGCTTACATGGTTTTTGTGTTAAAAGTCCTCCTCCTAAAAATAGTTAACTGTACTGGCCTTAGCAGAGCTGCTGCAGTTACAAGGTTTAGCTATTATTAGGTATCCTGCTTCAGCAGTCAGTTGAGACATCCTATGAGAACAAACATCTCGAGTCAACACTTTACTCATTAGTGCAGTTTGTAGGTAAGTTATTCTATCCTTTGTCATTTAAGAATCCCCCTTAATGGTGATAGGGTAGCAAATACAACTTGTTCACTTAAATCAGAGTGTGAAATGCCAGAACTGTGAATATTACTAAAGGATAAGTAGTCTTGAGGACAGAAGATACTTAGTATTCTTTTTTCTCTGGCCTGTTAAGCTCTTTTGGATTATCACATTAAGAAAATCAGATGTTACTTCAAGTATTTTAGGGGAAATGATAATGTTTCTTAGCAAAAGGTCAGCTTTTGTAATTGTACTTTAAGGAGCTTTCTGGATTGAAATAATTTATTTTGTCAGTATTTTGAACATTCCTACTTTATCAACATTTCAAAAGCAGGTTCTAATTAGTTTTGACCACCTGTGTTAAGAGTTCAATGTTGAACAGCTATCTCAGAGGCATGGTATTTACATTGTTAGAAAATGACCACCTCAGTTTTGATTGCAAACGAATTACTAATTTAATAAAAACTAAGTATTTTTGTTTTGAGCAAAGGACAGAGTTCTCATGTACTCCTTGGCCACAGACATGCATAGCCTCCCCCCCCCCATCAGCATCTGTACCAGGGTGGTATTTTTGTTACAATCAGTGAACCTACATTGACACATTATTATAACTTAAAAGTCCATAGTTTACAGGATTTACTCTTACTGTGCATTCTGTGGGTTTGACAAATGTTCAAGTGTAATAGTTTTACTGCCCTAAGAATCTTTCCTGATCTGCATAATCACCCCCCATCCCCTCTAACCCTTGGGAACTATTGATTTTTTTTTATTGTCTCCATAACTTTGCCTTTTCCCAAATGTCATGTAGTTGGAGTTATACAATATATAGCTCTTTAAGATTATCTTCTTTTACTTGGTTAACACGCATTTAAAGTTCCTCCATATCTTTCCATGGCTTGATAGCTCATTTCTTTTTAGTACTGAGTAATAAGGCATTGTCTCGATATAGTATAATTTATTTATCCATTCACCTACTGAAGGATATTTTAGTTGCTTCCAAGTTTTGGCAATTATGAATAAATCTGTGAACAACCATATACAGATTTTTATGTGGACATGTTTTCAACTCATTTGGGTAAATAACAAAAAGTGCAGTTGTTGGATTGATTGGTAAAAGTATGTTTAACTTTGTAAGAAATTGCCAAACTGTTCTCCAGAGTGGCTATACCATTCAGCATTTCCACTAGCACTGTTTCTGCTCCATATCCTTACCTGCATTGGGTGGTGTTAGTGTGAGTTTTTGGCCATTCTAATAGGTGTGTGGTGGCATTTCATTGTTTTTATTTATTTATTTTTCTAAAAAAGATTTTATTTATTTATTTTGACAGAGAGATAGCAAGAAAGGGAACACAAGCAGGGGGAGTGGGAGAGGGAGAAGCAGGCTTCCCGCCGAGCAGGGAGCCCGATGCGGGGCTTGATGGGATCATGACCTGAGCCGAAGGCAGACGCTTATCGACTGAGCCACCCAGACGCCCCATTTGTTTATTTTTTAAAAAATATTTTTTAACTAATCTCTACACCCAACATGGGGCTTGCATTGACAACCCCAAGATCAAGTCACATATCCTACTGACTCAGCGAGTCAGGCACCCCTCATTGTTTTTATTTGTAATTCCCTAATGAAGTGATACTGAGCATCTCTTGATATGTTGTCGTCTGTCTACTTTGGTGAGGTGTCTGTTCAGGTTTTTCACCCATTAGATCCAGCAGTCACACTTCCTGGATATTTTCAAATGAGCTGAAAACTTGGTCTTTTATATTTCTGCTATTAATGGTTAGTGACTACAGTTAATTTTATAGGGTGGGGTGGTGGCATCCTGGAAATTGAACCCTTTTGAAATATACAGGGAGTTTCTGTTTTTTCTTAATTTTCAGGTAAAAGTGCTGTTTGTACGTAATCTTGCCAATACTGTAACAGAAGAGATTTTAGAAAAAGCATTTAGTCAGTTTGGGAAACTGGAACGAGTGAAGAAACTAAAAGATTATGCTTTCATTCATTTTGATGAGCGAGATGGTGCTGTCAAGGTAAATAAATGGGGGAATTATTGTAGGTATCTAAATTAAACCAAGGATTTTTAGTCATCCTACAATTGGACTATTCTAAAAAGTTGAAGGACACTCAGAGGTCATATAATCTCCAATTAACTTTTATTGGCTGTAGCAAATTGCATAACTCACTGAACTGAAGAGCTGGATCTTTAGATAAAATCTAACAACTGTATTTTTTTAATTTCATCCTTCCAACATCAGTGAAATGATTTTTGAACTTTGAAGCATAATTGTTGCTAAAGGTGTCTTTATATTGATCAATACCTCATTTTTTAAGGCTATGGAAGAAATGAATGGCAAAGATTTGGAGGGAGAAAATATTGAAATTGTTTTTGCTAAGCCACCAGATCAGAAAAGGAAAGAAAGAAAAGCTCAGAGGCAAGCAGCAAAGAATCAAATGTAAGTAAAAATTGTATACAATTTTTATACAATTTTCCAACCTGGTGGAAAACAGATGTTGTGCAAATCTGTTAAATGCATAACGTGCCTTTACCTTTTAAAGAAGACTCGAAAGCTTTGAGCCACTGAGAAATGCCAAGAATCTCAAGAAATGTTTATTGAGCTGTTGCTGTTGACCATACTTGGGAAAATAATTGTAATTCTAAATAACTAGAGTTTTGCATAATAAAATCTCTCTAGGGTATTTCCTACTATATTTTACAGAATGTGCTCCTGAATTACGTGTTTTAAATTTTAGCTGTCCAAAAGTGTTGATATATTTGGTTAAAGGGTGGAGAGTTTTTTTTCTCAGAGATAGAAAATACTCAATCTCCAAATATGATATTATGATAAACTCTGCTTCCTCTATATCCAGAAGAGGCTTCTCTACCAATACATAGTGCCTATTGCCACCTCAAAGATTTTATATATGGGATTTGAGAAATGAAATAGAATATAGTTAATAAAATAAGTAACATGGTATTGAAGAAAACTAAGTGTAATGCATCACAAATAATTGGATTTATTTTAGAACATCTGTAAAAGGATATCTGCTTATTAAGACAGTAAATGAAATTTTTAGCTGGGTAAGAATGAAGTTTGCAATTTAAAAAAATGAAGTTGGTAATTTCTAAGGAGGAAGAGGGATAATTGCTATTTGATGCAAGAACAAGAATCATTGAACTTAACTGTATTTCAGGGCCACTTTCTATCCATTGACCTATGTGGTATACAAAAGAAGGGTTAGGGGTGCTTCTGTTTATTTCTCTCATTTCATAATCGGGGAGCTAATCAAATTTCTGCAGTTGGCTGTGTAGTTAGGCAAGTTGTCTAGTTCTGAGCCTCAGTTTCTTCAGTTCTAAAGGGGATCAGACTTGGGGCGCCTGGGCTCTGTCGGTTGAGTGGCTGATTCTTGATTTCGGCTCAGCTCATGATCTCAGCAATGTGAGATGTAGCCACACTTTGGGCTCCATACTGGGCATGGAGCCGGCCTAGGATTCTCTCTCTCCCTCTCTCCCATCCCCCTCCTTGTGTGCACTCAATAAAAGGGGGGGTCAGACTAAATTATGTAAGATGTTTTGTAGTGTGATTATCCAAGTGATCTATACTTAAAGGACTAAAGAGACATACCTTATAGGCTTAGTGGTAGTATAAGGAAAAAGACTATAGAAAGCTAGGTTTTGAAGGGGGAGCTAATGCTCTATATCTCAAACCCCTTGAGTATATGTGCAGTGAAAATGACTTTTTTATCTCTTACAGAAGATAGTTAACTGATGATGGTTTATTCATGCAGTAGCATAAAGTAAGTGTCAGATTATATTAGAGAAGTAAATAGTTACAGTTATAACTTAATAGGTGGAGGGTGATAATAAAGTGGGGAATGTCACTGTATCTGTTAATATTTGAGGAGAACAGGCCAAAGGGATGACTGCATGTGATGCTTGCACTTTAATTTGCTGCAGTCATTCACTGATTTTTTTTTTTTTTAATTTAACAAACTACAGCACGCATTCCTACTTACTCCTCAGTGCGTCCCTGTGAGTTGAGTACTCTATTCCCCAGTTTGAGATGAGGAAACTGAGGCACAGAGGTCAACTTGCCCAAGGTCAGTCTCACAGCTAGTAAGTAGTGAAGTTGGATTTGAACCAAGGCAGTCTGGCCCCACTCTTACCCATTATACTGGGGTTTCTCAATCTCTACAATTAATTGACATTTTGTGCTGGTTGATTCTTGGTTATCGGGGACTGTCCTGTGCATTACAGGATGTTTAGCAAACATCCCTGGCTTCTACCCACTAGATTTCAGTAGAAATAGCCCCCTCCCCCGTTATGATAGCTAATAATGTCTCTAGACATTATTTAATGCCCCCTGAGGGGCAAAAATCCCCAGTTGAGAATCATTGTATGACTGCATGTTGTTGTCATTGTATAATTTAGTGACGGAAAAAAAGATGATTTATCAGTTATTGAGATAATTAGCGCAGCACAACAAAATGGTCTGAGAACTTAGTGAATGAGAGTAACATTTTTTAACAGGGAAAAGCTGGGCATTTATGAATTGAGA